>NC_042959.1:59860801-59973301 GCF_901001165.1 Salmo trutta
CATTTACTGTAAGCATTTTCTGTCAATTTCCTCGATGTCCTTTGTTTACATGTGTCTGGTGTCGTGTCTTTTCTATGGATTAAGTGATATGACATGCTATTTTATAAAATCAATTCTCTGTAATTAATATTACCTGATTAAACTAATCATGTAAATGAAATTAACTGTGCTTCGATAGATTGGTCGAAGATGGAAGGCTGGGTTGCCCAGCGGAGATCTCCCTTGTCCTTTGAAGAATATTTCTGGGCGGATACGTTGTAGTCTGTCGTCTTATGGTAGAACGGGTATGTTGCATTACCGTCGTCTTGTTGTAGAACGGATACGTTGTATTACCGTCGTCTTGTTGTAGAACGGATACGTTGCATTACCGTCGTCTTGTTGTAGAACGGATACGTTGTATTACCATCGTCTTGTTGTAGAACGGATACGTTGTATTACCATCGTCTTGTTGTAGAACGGATACGTTGTATTACCGTCGTCTTGTTGTAGAACGGATACGTTGTATTACCATCGTCTTGTTGTAGAACGGATACGTTGTATTACCATCGTCTTGTTGTAGAACGGATACGTTGTATTACCGTCGTCTTGTTGTAGAACGGATACGTTGTATTACCGTCGTCTTGTTGTAGAACGGATACGTTGTATTACCGTCGTCTTGTTGTAGAACGGATACGTTGTATTACCGTCGTCTTGTTGTAGAACGGATACGTTGCAGTACCTTGTCGTTCTGAAGAGATTGTCTGTCCTTTCCTAGGCCACGCACATTTCCAGCTGCTGCTGAGAACTCGACGTCTAGGATGTATCACTTCTTTAGTGAATAAGAGTTCAAAGTTCCTCAGATCTCTTGCCCTCAGAACAGCCTCAATTCATTGGGGCATGGACTATACAAGGTGTCTAAAGCACTCCACAGGGATGCTGGCCCATGTTGACTCCAATGCTTCCCACAGTTGTGCCAAGTTGGCTGGATGTCCATTGGGTGGTGGACCATTCTTTAAACACACCCAGCAGCGTTGCAGTTTCTTGACACAAACCGTTGCTCCTGGCACCTGCTACCATACCCCATTCAAAGGCACTTAAATATTTTGTCTTGCCCGTTCACCCTTTGAATGGCAGACATACACAATCCATATGTCAAATGTCTCAAGGCTTAAAAATCCTTCTATAACCTGTCTCATCCCCTTCCTCTACACTGATTGAAGCGGATTTAACAAGTGACATTAATAAGGGATGATAGCGTTCACCTGGATTCACCTGGATTCACCTGGTCAGTCTATGTCATGGAAAGAGTAGGTGTCCTTAATGTTTTGTACACTCAGTGTTTATTTGTAAATTTACAATGACTATTCACTGATATTTTGTAGCCGATATGGCGCCTTCACCGTTGGATCACCAAGAGCTGTAAATAAATCTACACTTTAAGCACTTCAACCTGCCTTGCCTCCTGCTTACTTCTGGTGTTTTACACTCTATAGTATTGTAAAGATATGGTTGCAAATCAAGGTGGCAGCTACATCCCAGACCATGCAGTTGAGGCCTAAACAGAGCATATTACTTTGTCAGTGCTGAAGCATTATGGAAGTGTTAATACTTCCCCTGAAGTTTCAATGTTCACATCCTGTGTTCTTAGTAATTCAACTAAAATATTCAGATCATGTATTTGTGATGTGCTCCAATATCAAAGATTCATGTGTTTTAGTTTTCCCCTGAAAACAATCGTTGATCCACGTTATGCGTCAGGTGCAAAGATCAAGAGTTGTTGAGGAAAATGGGACTTATACACAGCCCATAAAGCACATTAGTAATTCAACGTGCAATTCAACAAAACACCTTTTGTACTTTACCCGGATAGAAAATAAAACATCAAAGACGTCACATACAAGAATCCTTCACATCTTCAAGGTGAATGTACTCGTTCTCCACGTTATTATGGCCAACCAGAGACTAGCTTAGAGCTGAAGGAGGAAAATAAATTGGTCTCATTGAGGCTTAATTCTACAACCCATGAATGTTTAATGGGGAGAGTGAACGATGCTCATCCACCCAAATCCAAAGCCCTTAATTCTGATCATTACCATCGCTCAGTGCTCGGTGCTTGGTGCTCGGTGCTCTGCTTGGCTTTCTTTCCACCTGGATCCAGAAGGCATTAACAGGGCAGCCTCTGAGACAAGATCTGTTTTACTCTGGTATACCCTTAATAGGAGAGAAGGATGGGAAGAGGGAGGAGAACAAAAGAGAGACACGAGGCGGTGGGGGTTGAGAGAAGGAGGCTCTACACTACACAAACAGATTCATGTAGGAGGTTATAGAGAGAGAGGTATATTATCCAATCTTTTCTTTAAGTGATCATCATAGAAACCAGAACACCTGTGGAAGCCCTGAATTAGAGCATTACAGTATATTGCAGTGGTGATCACTTACTATATTATACATGCCCAGCATAGCTGGGGGAAGTATTTTGTAGGTTGGGGTGCTGCGTTTTCTTGTGTTTTTCTTCATGCCCGCACTACAGAGCTACAGTGGCTTGCGAAAGTATTCACCCCTCTTGGCATTTTTCCCAATTTGTTGCCTTACAACCTGGAATTAAAATTGATTTTTGGGAGGTATGTATCATTTGATTTACACAACATACCTACCACCTTGAAGATGCAACACTTTTTTTATTGTGAAACAAACAAGATATATGACAAAAAAACAGAACTTGAGCGTGCATAACAATTCAACCCCCCAAAGTCAATACTTTGTAGAGTCACCTTTTGCAGCAATTACAGCTGCATGTCTTTTTGGGTATGTCTCTATAAGCTTGGCGGATCTAGCCACTGGGAGTTTTGCCTATTCTTCAAGGCAAAACTGCTCCAGCTCCTTCAAGTTGGATGGGTTCCGCTGGTGTACAGCAATCTTTAAGTCATACCACAGATTCTCAATTGGATTGAGGTCTGTGCTTTGACTAGGCCATTCCAAGACATTTAAATGTTTCCCCTTAAACCACTCGGGTGTTGCTTTAGCAGTATGCTTAGGGTCATTGTCCTGCTGGAAGGTGAACATCCATCCCAGTCTCAAATCTCTGGAAGACTGAAACAGGTTTCCCTCAAGAATTTCCCTGAATTTAGAACCGTCCATCATTCCTTCAAATCTGACCAGTTTCCCAGTCCCTGCCAATGAAAAACATCCCCACAGCATGATGCTGCCACCACCATGCTTCACAATGGGGATGATGTTCTCGGGGTGATGCGAGGTGTTGGGTTTGCGCCAGACATAGCGTTTTCCTTGATGGCCAAAAAGCTCAATTTTAGTCTCATCTGACCAGAGTCTCCCACATGCCTTTTGGCATACACCAAACATGTTTGCTTTTTTTTTCTTTAAGCAATGGCTTTTTTTCTGTCCACTCTTCCGTAAAACCAAGCTCTGTGGGGTGTACGGCTTAAAGTGGTCCTATTGACAGATACTCCAATCTCCGCTGTGGAGCTTTGCAGCTCCTTCAGGGTTATCTTTGGGCTCTTTGTTGCCTCTCTGATTAATGCCCTCCTTTCCTGGTCCATGAGTTTTGGTGGGCAGCCCTCTCCTGGCAGGTTTGTTGTGGTGCTTTATTCTTTCAATTTTTTAATAATGGATTTAATGGTGCTCTGTGGGATGTTCAAAGTTTCTGATATTTTTTTATAACCCAACCCTGATCTGCACTTCTCCACAACTTTGTCCCTGACCTGTTTGGAGAGCTCCTTGGTCTTCATGGTGCTGCTTGCTTGGTTGTGCGCCTTGCTTAGTGGTGTTGCAGACTCTGGGGCCTTTCAGAACAGGTGTATATATACTGACGTCATGTGACAGATTATGTGACACTTAGATTGCACACAGATGGACTTTATTTAACTAATTATGTGACTTCTGAAGGTAGTTGTTTGCCCCAGATCTTATTCCGGGGCTTCATAACAAAGGGGGTGAATACATATGCACCACCGCTTTTCAGTTGTTTTTCATTTTTATTTTTTTGAAACAAGTTTTTTTCATTTCACTTCACCAATTTGGAGTATTTTGTGCATGTCCATTACATGAAATCCAAATAAAAATCTATTTAAATTACAGGTCGTAATGCAACAAAATAGGAAAAACGCCAAGAAGGTGAATACTTTCGCAAGGCACTGTATATCGGTCTGCTAATACAGCACTATTAAAGGCCCAAATGGTTTTGCCCGCACTACTTTTATGAGGAAAGAAAAAGAAAAAAACCCATTATGAATAATATTTTTCAGGGGGTGCTGCAGCACCGACAGCACCCCTACTTCCTACTGCTACTGTATGCTGCTCAGGTGACCTGACATGACATCCCTGTGTCATGCAAAAGACTGCCGGTCTCATGGTAATTGACAGTTAACTAACATAAACATGTTTAGCATCTCCAGGCCTCCAAGCATACAAGCTGTATACAAGCCGCTGATAATCGTCTTTTGAATATCTACATTTAGAAGTTGAATAAATCAATGTAATATACACCATCACAATAAAAAAATACAAATCTATGCAGGTCTAAAGAAACATTATGATATGAAGAAAATGTATTTCAGAAGAACAGAATATGAGTTAGCCTACTGTATGTTATCTGGCTGTGCGCCATTCCATAGGCTGTAGGCTTGTTCATTTAGCAGACAAGATATGCTTATAAGTCCCGTGCCATTATAATATGTGATTTTATAGTAGGAAGAATATAATTGAACTTAGCTGAATAAAATATATTTTGAATATTCTGTAGCAAGTGTGCATATGAAGTGGCTATGTTGAGCATTAAAGTGATCATTTGAAACAGGTCTTATTGTTAGATTTGAAGTTATTTGGCAACTTTAGTTGTGAATGATACAAACTGTAAAATGTCTTTGAAATTAAGGCATATATGGGCTGCACGATGCAACTATAGGCTATTGATGATTTGAGAAAAACGCAAAAAAAACTAGGGCTCTGTTCCTTGCCTCAGGCTGCACACTCTGTTCTCTCATCAAGTGATCATATTTTTACCCAACAGACTATTCTCAATTCTCAAGTCTTTTCGATTTAGAAAGGCCCATTATCAAATGGGCATGAACAGGGGAAAAAGATGTCATCCGTATGCATTCATGTAGCGAATGAAGACCGCTTTCCTGACAGTTTGTTTTTCAAACAGGCCAGGTAGGCTCTCTGGTGATATTCCACCCAAACTATGTATGCCATGTATACCCTATCTGTTACTGCAGCTACCCAGTGCTTAATTTAGGAAACCAAGTGAAATCTGTTCAGGAACATCGATTGTAACATATTTCATTAAACTGTTGACAGCCCCTCTCTCTACGGGCTGGAGAAAGGAATGGAAGAGAGAGGAGATGGAAATGCACGGTGGTGAGATATTCTGTAGCTGAAGGTAAAGTCAGCCTATACATTATGAAAATGTCCTATTATTAGGCGATTCAAAATCAAATACAAATTCACTATAATTGTAGGCTAACTCTGTAAGCACAATTAATGAACCATCAGCATCGCCTAGACTTATACGTTCTCTCCCAGACTCGTGGATAAAAAGGTTGGAGTGTAGCATAAGGTAACCAGTCCATCCGGTATGCATAATAATACAGTCCACACTCAAAGGCGATTCCTAGAATTTGTATAGGCTAGACCAATCATGCACCAAAGACATCTTAAATAATAAAAAATCTGCCTTGTGTAATATGTATGTATTTTATAACAGCGCAATCATTATTTTAATTCAGGTATTTATTTGGGCTTGAGCTCATATAGAGGCCTCTACACATGCAGAAGCTCTAATATGAGTATGGGTGTTATTAAACTTCTTTACCGTTTTGATGATAACTGTTTGTGATTTTTGATTGCGTTTCCTTTGATGTCAGAGTGGCTAGAGGGACAATAGAGCCCTGAGTACCAGGCCATTAGCAACCTGCGGTCATGAGTCGTGACTGCTGGTGTGGCAGTAATACGGTGACCTGCAACAGGCCTGCACACACACACACACGCAAACACGGCTCGCAGAGAACTGGACACAACACTGTCTGTCTGTATGGGCCATTCTGACTGTCTCTCAGCTGTACAGAGAGACTCTTAGGGTATATGTTATTTAAAGAGTGCCTGGGGGTGAACCACCGGACTTGTGGTTATTAAAATTACTTGTAAAAAGTCAGACATGCTGAGTGTGTGTGTGCCCCCATGCAGAGGCTAAACTAAATGTTTAGAGATGCACACATAGAGCCCATGTATTGGGTTAGACTCCAGCTGGGCCCTGCTGGTGATCCCTGACCCCTGACCTTTGGACAGGAACCTTTCAAACCTGACCCCAAAGTAAACAAATATTAACACTGCAGGCAACTGAGCCATATACCTGTAAAGTTAGACACACACACACACACACACACACACACACACACACACACACACACACACACACACACACACACACACACACACACACACACACACACACACACACACACACACCATCTGAGGAACTCTAGAATAAACAGACAATGAATTAAATAGAGAGAAAGAGCTGGTACTGTAAGTACAAAAAGGACAAGGCTTTCCCAAAGGAGCACTGTGGTGCATGCTATCTACTATTCCAGATAAGACAACACATAGAGTATACCCACAATTGTAAAAAGATGGTATGTTTGTATGTGTGACAACATTCAATATTTCAAATTTAGACTAATTAAGAAGTAAAAAGAAACCCTTGTGGTGCCTAGAGGGAGAGGAGAGGAGAGGAGAGGAGAGGAGAGGAGAGGAGATGAGAGGAGAGGAGAGGAAAGGAAAGGAGAGGAGAGGAGAGGAATCCACCAGAGCGGCCCAGGGAGTCTGTTATGTCTCTCTCTCTCCTCTGGAACTCTGGAAAGCTAAACACTCCTTTGTATCAGGTGACTCCCTCAAGGAAAGCCACCTCTCCTCACAGGATTGTGGGAAATGAAATGTGAGAGGCTTCTTGCTGTGCCGACACAGCGCTGAGATACTGAGAGACCAAGAGCGTCCCTTCACCACGGTAGAAAACACCTTGCCTCAAAATGCCTGATTCATTCCCAGCTGAACATGCGTCATTACAGAAAGTTACAAGTGCTTTCTGCTATAGTACACTTTAAGGAAGAGTATAGGGATGTTTAGGGATGATTATGTTGTGACTATGAAAATCTAAGCAACAGAAATCTATGTTTGTGGTTAACTGGTTTGGTTGGTCTGTGTGTATGTTCATGTGTACATGTGTATGTGGGACTTTCACCTCTGAGTTCCGGTCCCATGCACACACGCACACACATACACAACCCTACACACCACACGCACACACCATACACACACACATGCACCTATAATGTCCCCTGGGGCTGTAGCCACTCAGACTTGGCATTACCTCAAATCTAGTATTGCTACAGCCCTTCACCCTTAGAATTTGTGAGAAGTCTCCTCATAAATCAAAGACCCCCCCCCCCCCCCCCCCCACACACACACACACACACAGACACACACACAGACACAACGTCTAATTAGAGTGCTGGAAGTCAGTGATCATGGGCCTACAGCTGTGAGCTACAGCTAAACACACATCGTGCCTGGGGTCTCGTCTCGGGAGCTGTCAGGGTGAAGTGGGCAGCCAGGTCACCTGTGATACAAGTCAGTATTCGAAGTCCATCCATGTCTGAGAACGTCGGGAGATTACGTGGAAACTGGCCACTAGAGGCAACAGTGAGCGTTATTACCTTCAAGTAGGTTTTGGTTTTATTAGGGCCTTGTGGATGGCGTTGGCAAATGGGTGTAAGCATCTGCCTATGGTGCCAAAGGTTGCATGTTCAAATTCAGCACTAGAAAGCTGATTAGAAAATCTTGTTTTAAGCCTATCACAAACCTTAACCCTCACCGTAACCATTCGGATTTAATGCCTAAGATTTCAGATTTAATGCCAAAACTTAACCTTAAACACTTCTAAATATAACGTTTGGAACAACTTAGAAATTTGACATTTGAGAAAGATGTATGAATGTCTAAATCTGACATGAGACTGTGAGAACTAGTTGGGAGGGGGACAATGATACACAATCAGAGGGCTGTTCCTCACCTACATATAAACACCCCAACAAATCAAATCAAATCAAATGTATTTATAAAGCCCTTCTTACATCAGTTGATATCTCAAAGTGCTGTACAGAAACCCAGCCTAAAACCCCAAACAGCAAGTAATGCAGGTGTAGAAGCACGGTGGCTAGGAAAAACTCCCTAGAAAGGCCAGAACCTAGGAAGAAACCTAGAGAGGAACCAGGCTATGAGGGGTGGCCAGTCCTCTTCTGGCTATGCTGGGTGGAGATTATAACAGAACATGGCCAAGATGTTCAAACGTTCATAGATGACCAGCAGGGTCAGCTAATAATAATCTTAGTGGTTGTTGATGGTGCAACAGGACAGCACCTCAGGAGTAAATGTCAGTTGGCTTTTCATAGCCGATCATTCAGAGATCTCTACCGCTCCTGCTGTCTCTAGAGAGTTTAAAACTGCAGGTCTAGGACAGGTAGCACGTCGGTGAACAGGTCAGGGTTCCATAGCCGCAGGCAGAACAGTTGAAACACACACCTCTCCGTTACTCTCACACCAACACACACCTCTCCGTTACTCTCACACCAACACACACCTCTCCGTTACTCTCACACCAACACACACCTCTCCGTTACTCTCACACCAACACACACCTCTCCGTTTCTCTCACACCAACACACACCTCTCCGTTTTCCTCACGCTAACACACACCTCTCCACCACTCTCACGCCAACACACACCTCTCCACCACTCTCACACCAACACACCTCTCCGTTTCTCTCACACCAACACACACCTCTCCGTTTTCCTCACGCCAACACACACCTCTACGCCACTCTCACGCCAACACACATCTCCACGCCACTCTCACACCAACACACACCTCTCCGTTTTTCTCACACCAACACACACCTCTCCGTTTTTCTCACACCAACACACACCTCTCCATTACTCTCACACACCTCTCCACCACTCTCACACCAACACACATCTCTCCGTTACTCTCACACCAACACATACCTCTCCGTTTTTCTCACACCAACACACACCTCTCCATCACTCTCACACACCTCTCCACCACTCTCACACCAACACACATCTCCCCGTTACTCTCACACCAACACACACCTTTCCGCCGTTCTCACACCAACACACACCTCTCCGTTACTCTCACACCAACACACAGCTCTCTGCCACTCACACACCAACACACACCTCTCACCAACACACACCTCTCCACCACTCTCACACACCTCTCCACCCCACCCACGCCAATACACACCTATCCATCACTCTCACACACCTCTCCACCCCACCCACACCAACACACACCTCTCCACCACTCTCACACACCTCACCACCCCACCCACGCCAATACACACCTATCCATCACTCTCACACAAACCAACACACACCTCTCTGCAACTCTCACACCAACACACAACTCTCCACCACTCTCACACATCTCTCCCCCACTCTCACACCAACACACACCTCTCACACCAACACACACCTCTCTACCACTCTCACGCCAACACACCTCTCCACGCCACTCTCACACCAACACACACCTCTCCGTTTTTCTCACACCAACACACACCTCTCCATTTTTCTCACACCAACACACACCTCTCCGTTTTCCTCACACCAACACACACCTCTCCATTACTCTCACACCAACACATACCTCTCCACCACTCTCACACACCTCTCCATCACTCTCACACACCTCTCCGTTACTCTCACACCAACACACATCTCTCCGTTACTCTCACACCAACACACACCTCTCCGTTACTCTCACACCAACACACACCTCTCCGTTACTCTCACACCAACACACACCTCTCCACCAACACACATCTCTCCGTTACTCTCACACCAACACACACCTCTCCGTTACTCTCACACCAACACACACCTCTCCACCACTCTCACACACCTCTCCACCCCACCCACGCCAATACACACCTATCCATCACTCTCACACACCTCGCCACCCCACCCACGCCAATACACACCTATCCATCACTCTCACACACCTCTCCACCCCACCCATGCCAATACACACCTATCCATCACTCTCACACAAACTAACACACACCTCTCTGCAACTCTCACACCAACACACACCTCTCCACCACTCTCACACATCTCTCCCCCACTCTCACACCAACACACACCTCTCACACCAACACACACCTCTCTACCACTCTCACGCCAACACACATCTCCACGCCACTCTCACACCAACACACATCTCTCCGTTACTCTCACACCAACACACACCTCTCCGTTTTTCTCACACCAACACACACCTCTCCGTTTTTCTCACACCAACACACACCTCTCCATTACTCTCACACCAACACATACCTCTCCACCACTCTCACACACCTCTCCATCACTCTCACACACCTCTCCACCACTCTCACACCAACACACATCTCTCCGTTACTCTCACACCAACACACACCTTTCCGCCGTTCTCACACCAACACACACCTCTCCGTTACTCTCACACCAACACACAGCTCTCCGCCACTCACACACCAACACACACCTCTCCACCAACACACACCTCTCCACCACTCTCACAAACCTCTCCACCCCACCCACGCCAATACACACCTATCCATCACTCTCACACACCTCTCCACCCCACCCACGCCAATACACACCTATCCATCACTCTCACACAAACCAACACACACCTCTCCGTTACTCTCACACCAAAACACATCTCTCCGTTACTCTCACACCAACACACAGCTCTCCGCCACTCACACACCAACACACACCTCTCCACCAAACACAGCTCTCCAACACTCTCACACACCTCTCCACCCCACCCACGCCAATACACACCTATCCATCACTCTCACACACCTCTCCACCCCACCCACGCCAATACACAACTATCCATCACTCTCACACACCTCCCCTCCACCCACGCCAATACACACGTATCCATCACTCTCACACACCTCTCCACCCCACCCACGCCAATACACACCTATCCATCACTCTCACACACCTCACCACCCCACCCACGCCAATACACACCTATCCATCACTCTCACACAAACCAACACACACCTCTCTGCAACTCTCACACCAACACACAACTCTCCACCACTCTCACACATCTCTCCCCCACTCTCACACCAACACACACCTCTCACACCAACACACACCTCTCTACCACTCTCACGCCAACACACCTCTCCACGCCACTCTCACACCAACACACACCTCTCCGTTTTTCTCACACCAACACACACCTCTCCATTTTTCTCACACCAACACACACCTCTCCGTTTTCCTCACACCAACACACACCTCTCCATTACTCTCACACCAACACATACCTCTCCACCACTCTCACACACCTCTCCATCACTCTCACACACCTCTCCGTTACTCTCACACCAACACACATCTCTCCGTTACTCTCACACCAACACACACCTCTCCGTTACTCTCACACCAACACACACCTCTCCGTCACTCTCACACCAACACACACCTCTCCACCAACACACATCTCTCCGTTACTCTCACACCAACACACACCTCTCCGTTACTCTCACACCAACACACACCTCTCCACCACTCTCACACACCTCCCCACCCCACCCACGCCAATACACACCTATCCATCACTCTCACACACCTCGCCACCCCACCCACGCCAATACACACCTATCCATCACTCTCACACACCTCTCCACCCCACCCATGCCAATACACACCTATCCATCACTCTCACACAAACTAACACACACCTCTCTGCAACTCTCACACCAACACACACCTCTCCACCACTCTCACACATCTCTCCCCCACTCTCACACCAACACACACCTCTCACACCAACACACACCTCTCTACCACTCTCACGCCAACACACATCTCCACGCCACTCTCACACCAACACACATCTCTCCGTTACTCTCACACCAACACACACCTCTCCGTTTTTCTCACACCAACACACACCTCTCCGTTTTTCTCACACCAACACACACCTCTCCATTACTCTCACACCAACACATACCTCTCCACCACTCTCACACACCTCTTCATCACTCTCACACACCTCTCCACCACTCTCACACCAACACACATCTCTCCGTTACTCTCACACCAACACACACCTTTCCGCCGTTCTCACACCAACACACACCTCTCCGTTACTCTCACACCAACACACAGCTCTCCGCCACTCACACACCAACACACACCTCTCCACCAACACACACCTCTCCACCACTCTCACAAACCTCTCCACCCCACCCACGCCAATATACACCTATCCATCACTCTCACACACCTCTCCACCCCACCCACGCCAATACACACCTATCCATCACTCTCACACAAACCAACACACACCTCTCCGTTACTCTCACACCAAAACACATCTCTCCGTTACTCTCACACCAACACACAGCTCTCCGCCACTCACACACCAACACACACCTCTCCACCAAACACAGCTCTCCAACACTCTCACACACCTCTCCACCCCACCCACGCCAATACACACCTATCCATCACTCTCACACACCTCTCCACCCCACCCACGCCAATACACAACTATCCATCACTCTCACACACCTCCCCTCCACCCACGCCAATACACACGTATCCATCACTCTCACACACCTCTCCACCCCACCCACGCCAATACACACCTATCCATCACTCTCACACACCTCACCACCCCACCCACGCCAATACACACCTATCCATCACTCTCACACAAACTAACACACACCTCTCTGCAACTCTCACACCAACACACAACTCTCCACCACTCTTACACATCTCTCCCCCACTCTCACACCAACACACACCTCTCACACCAACACACACCTCTCTACCACTCTCACGCCAACACACATCTCCACGCCACTCTCACACCAACACACACCTCTCTGTTTTTCTCACACCAACACACACCTCTCCGTTTTTCTCACACCAACACACATCTCTCCGTTACTCTCACACCAACACACACCTTTCCGCCGTTCTCACACCAACACACACCTCTCCGTTACTCTCACACCAACACACAGCTCTCCGCCACTCACACACCAACACACATCTCTCCACCAACACACACCTCTCCACCACTCTCACACACCTCTCCACCCCACCCACGCCAATACACACCTATCCATCACTCTCACACACCTCTCCACCCCACCCACGCCAATACACACCTATCCATCACTCTCACACAAACCAACACACACCTCTCTGCAATTCTCACACCAACACACAACTCTCCACCACTCTTACACATCTCTCCCCCACTCTCACACCAACACACACCTCTCACACCAACACACACCTCTCTACCACTCTCATGCCAACACACATCTCCACGCCACTCTCACACCAACACACACCTCTCCGTTTTTCTCACACCAACACACACCTCTCCGTTTTTCTCACACCAACACACACCTCTCCGTTTTTCTCACACCAACACACACCTCTCCATTACTCTCACACCAACACATAACTCTCCACCACTCTCACACACCTCTCCATCACTCTCACACACCTCTCCACCACTCTCACACCAACACACATCTCTCCGTTACTCTCACACCAACACACACCTCTCCGTTTCTCTCACACCAACACACACCTCTCTATTTTCCTCACGCCAACACACACCTCTCCACCACTCTCACACCAACACACATCTCTCCGTTACTCTCACACCAACACACACCTTTCCGCCGTTCTCACACCAACACACACCTCTCCGTTACTCTCACACCAAAACACAGCTCTCCGCCACTCACACACCAACACACACCTCTCCACCAACACACACCTCTCCGTTACTCTCACACCAACACACACCTCTCCGTTACTCTCACACCAACACACAGGTCTCCACCACTCACACACCAACACACACCTCTCCACCAACACACATCTCTCCACCACTCTCACACACCTCTCCACCCCACCCACGCCAATACACACCTATCCATCACTCTCACACACCTCTCCACCCCACCCACGCCAATACACACCTATCCATCACTCTCACACAAACTAACACACACCTCTCTGCAACTCTCACACCAACACACAACTCTCCACCACTCTTACACATCTCTCCCCCACTCTCACACCAACACACACCTCTCACACCAACACACACCTCTCTACCACTCTCACGCCAACACACATCTCCACGCCACTCTCACACCAACACACACCTCTCCGTTTTTCTCACACCAACACACAGCTCTCCGTTTTTCTCACACCAACACAGACCTCTCCATTACTCTCACACCAACACATACCTCTCCACCACTCTCACACACCTCTCCACCACTCTCACACCAACACACATCTCTCCGTTACTCTCACACCAACACACACCTCTCTGTTACTCTCACACCAACACACAGGTCTCCGCCACTCTCACACCAACACACACCTCTCCACCACTCTCACACACCTCTCCACCCCACCCACGCCAATACACACCTATCCATCACTCTCACACACCTCTCCACCCCACCCACGCCAATACACACCTATCCATCACTCTCACACAAACCAACACACACCTCTCTGCAACTCTCATACCAACACACAACTCTCCACCACTCTCACACATCTCTCCCCCACTCTCACACCAACACACACCTCTCACACCAACACACACCTCTCCACCAATCTCACACCAATACACACCTCTCCACCACTCTCACACCTCTCCACCACTCTCACACCAACACACACATCTCTTCCAATCTCACACCAACACACACCTCTCCATGACTCACACACACACCAACGCACACCTCTCCATAACTCTCACACCAATACACACCTCTCCACCACTCACACCTCTCCACTCTCACACACCAACACACACATCTCTTCCAATCTCACACCAACACACACCTCTCCATGACTCACACACACACACCAACGCACACCTCTCCATAACTCTCACACCAATACACACCTCTCCACAATTCTCACACCAACACACACCTCTCCGCCACTCTCACACCAACACACACCTCTCCACAATTCTCACACCAACACACACCTCTCCGCCTCTTTCACACCAACACACACCTCTCCGCCACTCTCACACCAACACACACCTCTCCACAATTCTCACACCAACATACACCTCTCCGCCTCTTTCACACCAACACACACCTCTCTACCCTTCTCACACCAACACACACCTCTCCGCCACTCTCACACACTGTCCATCACTCTCACACAAACCAACACACATCTCTCCTTCACTCGCACACACCTCTTCATATCTCTCACACAAACACACACCTCTCCACCATTCACACACCAACACACACCTCTATGCCACTCTCACGCCAACACACATCTCCACGCAACTCTCACAACAACACACACCTCTCCACCACTCTCACACCAACACACACCTCTCCGTTTTTCTCACACCAACACACACCTCTCCGTTACTCTCACACCAACACACAGCTCTCCGCCACTCACACACCAACACACACCTCTCCACCAACACACACCACTCCACCACTCTCACACCAATACACACCTATCCATCACTCTCACACAAACCAACACACACCTCTCTGCAACTCTCACACCAACACACAACTCTCCACCACTCTCACACATCTCTCCCCCACTCTCACACAACACACACTCTCACACCAACACACACCTCTCCACCAATCTCACACCAATACACACCTCTCCACCACTCTCACACCTCTCCACCACTCTCACACCAACACACACATCTCTTCCAATCTCACACCAACACACACCTCTCCATGACTCACACACACACCAACGCACACCTTTCCATAACTCTCACACCAATACACACCTCTCCACCACTCTCACACCGACACACACCTCTCCACAATTCTCACACCAACACACACCTCTCCGCCACACTCACACCAACATACACCTCTCCGCCTCTTTCACACCAACACACACCTCTCTACCCTTCTCACACCAACACACACCTCTCCACCCCTCTCACACACTGTCCATCACTCTCACACACACAACACACACCTCTCCACCACTCTCACACCTCTCCACCACTCTCACACTTCTCCACCACTCTCACACCAACACACATCTCTCCACCACTCTCACACCAACACACACCTCTCAACCACCCTCACACCAACACACACCTCTCCCCAACTCTTACACCGACACACACCTCTCCAACACTCTCACACACCTCCCCGCCACTCTCACACCAACACACACCTCTCCCCACTCTCACATCAACACACACCTCTCCCCCACTCACACCTCTCCACCACTCTCACGCCAACACACACCTCTCCATCACTCTCACACCAACACACACCTGTCCACCTCTCTCACACTAACACATACCTCTCCAACACTCTCACACCAACACACATCTCTCCTTCACTCGCACACACCTCTCCATCACTCTCACACCAACACACACCTCTCCATCACTCTCACACCAACACACACCTCTCCATCACTCTCACACTAACACATACCTCTCCACCACTTTCACATCAACACACACCTCTCAGCCTCTTTCACACCAACACACACCACTCCGCCACTCTCACATACCTCTCTGCCACTCTCACACCAACACACAGGGTTAAAGAGAGAGGGGGGGTTAGAGAGAGAGGGTTAGAGAGCGAGAGAGGGTTAGAGAGAGAGAGAGAGAGAGAGAGAGAGGGTTAGAGAGAAAGGGGGGTTTAGAGAGAGAGGGTTAAAGAGAGAGAGGGTTAGAGAGGGTTAAAGAGAGAGAGAGTTAGAGAGGGTTAGAGAGAGAGGGTTAGAGAGAGGGGGTGGAGAGAGAGGGGGGGGTTGGAGAGAGAGGGTTAGAGAGAGAGAGGGTTAGAGTAAGAGAGAGGGGGGTTAGAGTGAGAGAGAGGGGGGTTAGAGAGATAGGGTTAGAGAGAGAGAGTCTCCACCAGATTATGGACAGGAAGGAGAGAACACATAGAGAACGTTAAGCAGAGTTCAAGTTACTTCCCAGACAGCACAACGGGACAGTGGGAATAGTAATGCATTTCACTCATTCAGAATATTGGAAAGGGAAACTTTGGAGAGCTGTCACTTAGAGGTTGAATGGAGAAATGAGCACATACTGTATGTGTCAATCTCTCCCTATTTTCTCTGTCTATCTGTCCCTTTCATCCATCACTTTTCCTCTTTCAGCCGTTGCCACTGTTGTTTTCTTCCCAAGCTGTCTTCCCCTCCCATCTCTCCCTCTCTTTCTCTCTCTGTCTCCTTCTCTCTCTGCCTCTCTGTCCTCTACCTTTATCTCTCTCTGCCCTCTACCGTCATCTCTCTCTGTTTCTCTCTCCCCGTTCTTACCTATGCACTAGTGTTCACCCCTCCTGCTCCCAGCCCTATAAAGCTGATGCAGCAGCTGTGTTTGTTGTTGTTAGGCCAATCACCTGATGACATCCCAACCCTGAAGAAATACTTAAGACTGTACCTCTCATGAGTCTACACCACAGACAGCTTTTAACAGACTGCTACTGAAACTAAGACATCAGTGTACAGGAAGTTGTTGTGGTATTCATCTGTCATATGTTTTCATCACAAAATGTATTTTCATCATACAGTATCATACATATAACACACCTGCAGCATGCTGGACATGGTGCCACATAGAACACTGAAGCAAAAGGGTGTTTAACTAGTTTCATGCTCCATTGCCCCGGGGTTTTGCCTTTCCATTTACAGTAACATAAACGTAAGTGACTGGCCAGACAGACAATTACCTCAACCACTGTCTGAGGAGGAAGTACAGTAAAATACACTATGACCACCTACAGATGTAGGATATTCATTTGAGCCAATTTGCTACAGCAGGAAAATAATCCTGCAGCAACAAGAAATGTGAATTATTATGCAGATTATAATTAATGGACATTTTTGTAGTGGCTTATACATTTTTTGTAAGGAAGAATGAAGTCTGAAATAAACTTCAGAAGCCTTTTTAAACCTCAAATGCACTCAAATGTGTTATTTCCAGCAGGAAAGTTCGCCTGCTACAAGGTGATAAAAGTAAGATCCTACATCAGTACTGGTTAAGCGGTGTGTACCCCTGCATTACCACCCCAACGGAAGCAGTGGAACACAGTGATAGCTGATACTAGTTTGTGCCTGTCCTTTGTCTCATCTTCTGTCCTAAGACTTGAATGAGCAGGTGTTCACTTCCCGGTTGACAGAGTCTTTGTTTATTATCAGTACGTCTGGTGGGTGGGCAGTGAGGTGAAGGCCCTCCCTAATAAATATAAATTACTCTGCTCAGACAGGTCATCACCTGATGGCGGAACCCCTGTCATTTGATACCTCCCCCTCCTCCACTTCTACCTTCTCCTTTCTTCTCTCCACTTCCCTGTCTCCCATCCTGCCTCCGCCCCATCTGTCCCAGCGTCAGGTTGGCCCTGTCTTTCCTCCCCACCTCCCCCCTCTCCTCCTAGTGTCAGTGTAGCTCAATCTGGCCCTGTCCCTCTCTAGATCCCTACTCTGTCAACAGGGCCCCACTAGGGCCCTCAGAGCAGCTGCTAGAGTCAGGTTACAGGAAAGCATAGAGAAAGAGAGGGTGGAGGGCTGTGATCCCATTTCCTCCTCCTCCTTGTCATCCTCAGTCAAACCCACTGTCATGACATGGCCCTTTTTGGGTATAGCTAGTGCCTTCCTCCCCTCTCTCTCTCTCTCTCCTACACCCAGGTTCTGTTCTCAGGTCGTAAATTCCTGGCGGAGACTCTTTCCCCCTGGCCATGCAGAAAGAGACACATAGAGAGAACAAAGGATTTCACATGGTGATCTCCTAAATCCCCAAAAACGGGGATTTGATACAAAATGTCCACTTGTGAGAAGGTGGGAATGATCCATGGACACTTAAGGGACAGGTATGACGAGTGGGTTTCATTTGATGACCTCAGAGAGGACAGGAAACACACATAACTATATCTCTGAATATGTACATTTCTCAATTATGGGGTTTGCATCTTATTCTTGTATAAAACGAATGAGTAAAGATGAAACTATTTGTGAAATGATGTAATATGATGTTAAACCTTTAATGTGAAAGAATTGTATTCCCTTTAAAGTTTAACTAAGTCATTGGCCCGCCCCCGTGAGCACAGACATCATCTGGTGTCATGGAAAAGCCATGACTGTTACGAATAAAAACCACTCCTGAGGAAATCCTCTTCAGACCATGCGTACCTCGGTCAGCTGAGGGGGTAAAGGTTTGAGTTTAGACTAAGCAAACCCGCAGCGTGAGCTGTGACTGCGAATAGTTGTTGAATTCCTAACCAAACCACGTGGAGCATTGGCTACACGGAAGGAAATGGTTAAACTCTGAGACTATCGATCCCCACAGAATAAGAGCAAATCGTAGATAATAATCACTAGTCTGCAGCTAGAAATTATGTCAACCTGGGATGTGAAGACCGACAACCACCAAAAACATCTATTTTATGAGAACATTTCTGAATGGTACTCTGAAGTATCCATTCTAACCAAGAAATACTTTCATCTTCAGGGAGGCAGAGAGAGAGACGCTCGGACAAACTCTCCAACAGACAGAGGGACGATTCCAACAGAGATCATGATGACACACTGAACGTAAATATACACTGCTCAAAAAAATAAAGGGAACACTTAAACAACACAATGTAACTCCAAGTCAATCACACTTCTGTGAAATCAAACTGTCCACTTAGGAAGCAACACTGATTGACAATACACTTCACATGCTGTTGTGCAAATGGAATAGACAACAGGTGGAAATTATAGGCAATTAGCAAGACACCCCCAATAAAGGAGTGGTTCTGCAGGTGGGGACCACAGACCACTTCTCAGTTCCTATGCTTCCTGGCTGATGTTTTGGTTACTTTTGAATGCTGGTGATGCTTTCACTCTAGTGGTAGCATGAGACGGAATCTACAACCCACACAAGTGGCTCAGGTAGTGCAGCTCATCCAGGATGGCACATCAATGCGAGCTATGGCAAGAAGGTTTGCTGTGTCTGTCAGCGTAGTGTCCAGAGCATGGAGGCGCTACCAGGAGACAGGCCAGTACATCAGGAGATGTGGAGGAGGCCGTAGGAGGGCAACAACCCAGCAGCAAGACCGCTACCTCCGCCTTTGTGCAAGGAGGAGCAGGAGAAGCACTGCCAGAGCCCTGCAAAATGACCTCCAGCAGGCCACAAATGTGCATGTGTCTGCTCAAACGGTCAGAAACAGACTCCATGAGGGTGGTCTAAGGGCCCGACGTCCACAGGTGGGGGTTGTGCTTACAGCCCAACACTGTGCAGGACGTTTGGCATTTGCCAGAGAACACCAAGATAGGCAAATTCGCCACTGGCGCCCTGTGCTCTTCACAGATGAAAGCAGGTTCACACTGAGCACATGTGACAGACGTGACAGAGTCTGGAGACACCGTGGAGAACGTTCTGCTGCCTGCAACATCCTCCAGCATGACCGGTTTGGCGGTGGGTCAGTCATGGTGTGGGGTGGCATTTCTTTGGGGGACCGCACAGCCCTCCATGTGCTCGCCAGAGGTAGCCTGACTGCCATTAGGTACCGAGATGATATCCTCAGACCCCTTGTGAGACCATATGCTGGTGCGGTTGGCCCTGGGTTCCTCCTAATGCAAGACAATGCTAGACCTCATGTGGCTGGAGTGTGTCAGCAGTTCCTGCAAGAGGAAGGCATTGATGCTATGGACTGGCCCGCCCGTTCCCCAGACCTGAACCCAATTGAGCACATCTGGGACATCATGTCTCGCTCCCTCCACCAAAGCCACGTTGCACCACAGACTGTCCAGGAGTTGGCTGATGCTTTAGTCCAGGTCTGGGAGGAGATCCCTCAGGAGACCATCCGCCACCTCATCAGGTGCCTGCCCAGGCATTGTAGGGAGGTCATACAGGCACGTGGAGGCCACACACACTATTGAGCCTAATTTTGACTTGTTTTAAGGACATTACATCAAAGTTGGATCAGCCTGTAGTGTGGTTTTCCACTTTAATTTTGAGTGTGACTCCAAATCCAGACCTCCATGGGTTGATAAATTGGATTTCCATTGATTATTTTTGTGTGATTTTGTTGTCAGCACATTCAACTATGTAAAGAAAAAAGTATTTAATAAGATTATTTCTTTCATTCAGATCTAGGATGTGTTGTTTAAGTGTTCCCTTTATTTTTTTGAGCAGTATATATTGATTGCAGTTACTCCCGAATGAGTGAGCGTTCATGTGCAAAGGATTAGCATTTCAATTAATATAATTATCAACTGTGTAGTGATTCCTGTTTTGTCTTTCCCGCCCTTTCAGTCCACACCCACTTCCCTTTGTCCACCAAGCCGTCATATCGGCTTAGCCCCCTAGGGAACCTCCCCTATCATGTCCTTGTAACCATATCTACTGTTTGTTTGTTCATGCATTTCTGTGTTTATTTAGTTAGTTAGTAAATAAATGATTAAGACAATGGGTGTATGGATGATTCATAGTAAAGACTGGGTTAACGACGTTTGGAATGAGACTAACGTGAGATAAAGAATAATTCATTAATTAGAAGACTAATTGATCAGATATTAAAATATATGAAGAGTTATATTAGGAAAATTATAACTTTGTAACCTGAAGATTTTCCTTGGTGCCTCGACTTCCTAGTTAATTATATTTACACGATTAGTTTAATCACGTAATAATAATTACAGAGAATTGATTTGATAAAATAACAGTCTTCACTTTAATGATGCCAAAGACACGACACCACCATCTCTCATCTCTATCTTTATTGGTCTAAAGGGACAAAAGTTGCTAGTCTGTCTTTTTTGTGTGTTTTTGGTGGTTTCAGGTTTTCAACTAAAGGGGGGCTTCATATGGACGATAACCCTCTGCTTGGTGTTCCTGTCTGGTTTTCTCCTGTTAACCAATAAAATATTCTCCAATCTGCAGTACATCAATGTGCTTTAATTTGTTCAAATAGCTCAAAGTCCAAAAAAATCTTAATAATCTGTATTTTCATATTGATTTTAGAAAAATTATCTATTTGATAAAAGATATAAGGACTTCAGTACAGCTTCCACAAAATGTTCAGATTTATTCAGCTGGCCTTTACATAGTATGTCATAGAATAGAATATACCAAAGCACAGAGGAGCTTTAGTGTGTGCAGCAGGAGCGTAGACAGAATTTTGGGGGGGGAAAGGCCTAGAAAAATTTGGATAGGCATTTTTTCTACTTACTTGTTTAATACATTTATTTTGCGATTTGCACTGTATATTATTTTGTAATACAATCATTTTATACTAGTGCATAGTACTTGGAGCAACCTCGTTACATATACAAATAATTACCTATCCCAGCATATTAAAATAAGACAGTAACTTTAGACCAGTTGCCAATTTCCAACAACATAAAACTCATCTTCAGGCGCACTTTAATCTCGATGGGCAAACAAGCCTATATTTGATGTTACCATTTATACCACGCGTACAGTAGTACTATAAAAAGGTACCTTACCTTCAGTAGACGTATCGTAAGGCGTGACCTACATCACAAGGCGCAGACGGCGAGGCTTTGAGTTGAATATGGTGATGATTTCATCGAAGATGATTTTTTTATCCTAGTTGTTGTTGAGAAAGGTCTCTCCACACTGCATGATGTCATTGGAAGTGTGACAATGAACCTTAACAGAGAGTTTATATTAGGGAAAATATCGTCAGGGCAGCTGTCAAGTACACTCATTATGGAGGAAAAGTCACTCTTTCCCATGTTCATTTTGCGACTCAACTGCTGAATAAAAACAGTGAATTCAGCATCCTCAATTGATATTGCATAATGATCGCATGTGGTCTTCAGCTGCTCTTTAAGGCCGCAGGTTTGGGATTCTTTGGAAAAGGAGGCTGCCGCTTGCATGATCCCATATGTGTCTTCTTGAAATCTTGAGTTTAACTCAGTAATCTGTCTGTCTAGAATATTGTTCCAAAGTTGCCTCAGGTCACTGTCACTCCTGATGCTGGATGTTTTCCCTAATGAAGTTGTGACTACACTGTCTGCCAATTTTACAGGCAGTTTTTGCTGCTGTGATGCACTCACATCCCAATTACTAATATCATGCTTAATCATCATTTCTTCAGTTAGCTTGAGAACTTTGTCAAATTCTCCCCCTGAGTTATCTCTGAACGTAGAAGAGCTGCTTTTGAGGATTTCAATTAAACCAATACAGTCCGTCACAGATAATGTAGAGCTTTGTAATCCCTTCGTAGCAAAATCACTAGTGTCAAACAATTTACTAAACGTGACTAACAGGAATTAAAACGTATTGTTCTGGATTTGTTGTAAGAGGGCATCGGCTTCTAATTTGCTTTGTCCACAAGCCTCTGAAAAATCTGCAAGAACCTCTAAAATGACATCTAGTAGTAACAGCACTTTACTCACAGACCCTGATGTTGAACTCCACCGTACATCCGTGGATCTTTCTAGCTCGATACATGGTCTATCAGGATGCAACTCTTTCTGTACTTCTATGAATCCAGCATGTCTGTGGGATCCACTCATAAATGTGTGTAGCTGGTTTACTGTGTCAAAAAAAGTACTGACATGTCCCAACACTTTTGCTGTGGTGCACAGAACCAAATTCAAACGGTGGGAGTTGCAATGCACATATACCACTTGCTTAAATGTTTGCTTTAGTAGGACATGTACCCCTCCTCTGTTCCCTGACATGACTGAAGCGCCATCGAAACAAAAACCCACACAGAGAGTGGGGTCCAAATCCAGGGGTTGCAACACTTCAAGTATTTTCCGAGAAATTCCTTGTGCAGACAAGTCAGCGGTTTCCATAAACCCAACAGCTCTTCCTTTAATCATTCCAGCATGAATGTATCGTATGCACACCGCAATAAATTCTCGTTTAGATTGATATTTATATTAATCTGCTAGTATGGCAAAATACGTGGAAGGTGCAGAATGAACTTAATCTTTTATCCTGCACAGTAGCAATGATGCTGCACACTCCAGCAACTCGTTCTGAATTTCTGGGCTCATAAGCGTGACATTGCAAGGTAGCTCATTAAGCCTGTTTTGTATTTCTGAGTCATACTTTCAGATGAAATTGAAGATTTCTAAAAAGTTACCTTTGTTGATTGCCTCTTCAGTTTCTCTATGCCCTCTGAGTGGAATATCCTGCTTTGCACACAGAACAATATCTATGACCACTTTAACATGTGCACGGGTTCCTTCTATAAAATCCATGTTTGCATCACCATGTATTTGGTTCAACACAGTCCCACGACTTCTAGGTCCATGGGTCGCCTTTTGGATTCAAATTTTGCAAGTGCACTAACATGTAGTTTGCTATTCTCGTGTTTGCAGCAAGCATTTCTTGTATTTCCAGTTTTAAAATCCATCTCGTACAAATCTGAATTAAAAATTTGCCCCAGGAAAGTGCCTACAAAACGTACAATAAATTGCATCTTTTGCTTTACTATACTCGTTCCACACAAACTGGTCATGAAGAGAAGCAGCGTGATTTGCCATTTATCATACTTGAAGGGAACTTTGCTAGCTTTGGTTGACAGGCTGGTTCATCAACGGCAGACAAATCTGTTGGTGGACCTGCTGCAGGTTCACCCCCGCCAGCAGCATCAATAACGAGAGGAGACGGTGGGGTAGGCAAGCATGCCTGGCTCAACCTGGCATTGGCGGTTGTGATGGCGATTGAGGTTGTTTCTATCCTGGCGCCACCTGTTAATGTCTCAATCTGGAAGCTATCGGTAGATTGATCCAAATTATTTTCTGGCACACACTCTTTTTCCTCCAGACATAATTTTTTTTAAAAACCTAGCGATCAACATTTGGTTTGCCATTGCTAGAACTACTAAATGACCTTAGCTGGTGAGTTAATTTGAGGAAGCTAGCGTGGTAGAGCTTGCTAGCTTATGTGCTACAAAGTTTATCCACGTGACGTTGTCAGGTTGTTCAGGTAAACCACCGTATTATTTTTTTTTAAACGTAACCAATAGTCGGAAGCCAACTTGATTGTCGGGGACTATTTCTTTGTTACATTATATTAAAATGACCTATAGAAAATAAATCCCACATGCATTTCTTTAAAAAATGTCATTTAGGCCTCCCTGTGGCTACGCCGCTGGTGTGCGGTACTCTATGTGTGTATATTTGCTCATATAATTATTAAGACCAAATATACTGCTGGTAATCCAAATGTCACACACCAGCATTTCAGATGAGAAGTTCAGGTTTGGATTTATGTCAAACATACAGTCCATTCCCCAGCATTGAAGGCTTGTTTGTTAGTACAGACCACATAGAGTTTTTTGCTATGTTTTCATGGCAAGCCATTAATTAATGCACAGTCAATAATACCAGAGATTAATGCCAGGAATGTATATTGGGAAAGAGAGAGCGAGGGGGATATAGGGACAAAAAAGAGAGAGATTCATCACTCTGTACACCTTTAGTTCCTGTCCCACCACCTCCTCCCCAGACAGTCGCGCCCCTGCAGCCCAACAGGAAGTCTGAGAGGAGAAGGCTGGCTGGACAGACACAGAGTCTGTCATTACTGTCATGCCTCAGAGATACAGACACAGATAAGGCATCTCTCTCTGTCTCTCTCTCTCTGCTAATGGCTCTCATGGTTAACAGCAATATCCACTTGGCAAAGATATATTATTTAGACACAAATATTAGACCATTAACTATAAATGTAGCTAACCCCTTGGCTGTCATACACACTTACAGTACATTCAAAATGAACAGTATGCTGGGTCATCCTCCTTTTGTTTCAGAGTCTGAGCCAAGTCCAACATCGCAGTTCAAACTGCTGCGTCTCTCATGACTCTTCTAAACCCCTCACCCCCTCTTCTTCCCCTCTCCCCCTCTCCCCCTCACCCCTCTTCTTCCCACCTGCCATATCCTGTCTGGTTTTCCTATCTTCAAGGGACCATCCCTTCTGATTCTAAAGTTTGGAAAATAAGCATTCCTGACCGCTAAGCGAACCCATCGTTCATCCATTGTGGGGATTGCAAAGGGAGGACATTTAATGCGGATGCTGTTGCCCATTTGTCTTGAGTAGTGGTGGAAAAAGTATCCAATTGTCATACTTGAATAAAAATAAAGATACCTTAATAGATAATGACTCAAGTAAAAGTGAAAGTCACCCAGTAAAATACTACTTGAGTAAAAGTCTAAAAGTATTTGGTTTAAAATATACTTAAGTATCAAAAGTAAAATGTAAGCAAACCAGATGGTACAATTTTCTTGTTTTTCAAATTTACAAACAAAGCATTTGTTTTTAGTGAGTCTTGCAGATCAGAGACAGTAGAGATGACCAGGGTAGTTCTCTTGATAAGTGTGTAGATTGGACCATTTTCCTGTTCTGCTAAGCATTCAAAAGGTAACATACTTTTGGGTGTCAAGGAAAATGTATGAAGTAAAAAGTACATTATTTTCTTTGGTAATGTAGTGAAGTAAAAGTAAAAGTAGCCAAAAATATAAATAGTAAAGTACAGATACCCCAAAAAACTACTTAAGTAATAGCTTAAAGTATTTTTAATTAAGTACTTTACACCACTGGTCTTGAATCAGATCAGACATTATTACACTAGTCTGCAAAGCTACAGGAAGTTCTCAACAGGACATCAATCATATCATCATAATCATCATAACCAGCCATTGTTTTACAGTAGTATTCATCTGAGTATGATCTGAGTGATCTCATCTAAGGACAGTAAGCAAAGTAGCAACCTGGCTATTTATTTAACCACATACAGTTTCATAGAAGACCCCACCTCCTCACTGTACCTCCACACACACACACACACACACACACACACACACACACACACACACACACACACACACACACACACACACACACACACACACACACACACAAAATATCAGTTGGCTTTTGGGAACTTGTGAGGGATTATCAACATCAAAGTCAATATAAATGTCAGCCTGGCTATCTTTGGAAATGCCAGCAACCCTTTGCATATCCCCACCACACAACCAATACAGCCCAGCTATGACTCACACACACACACACACACACACACACACACACACACACACACACACACACACACACACACACACACACACACACATACATACATGCACACACGCACACACACATACACACACATACATACACACACACACACACACACACACACACACACACACACACACACACACACATACACACACAAACACACACACAGAGAGAGGGGTGATTACTGCTGCTCTGGTGAGAGCATGGCTTTTGATCTCCTAACATATTGGAAAGCACTTAAAGGCGTCCCGCTCGCCAGCTGAGAAGCATAAATGGATGACATCACACCCAGACAGGGTCTCCCACCCAGCCCACTGTATCCAGGGGCTTCTCCCTGTGCCAATATCAATTAGATTAACAGGATTATGTAAATCTCCCTCTCAGGTTGGTGGTTACTGTAATTTGGATTTATTTGAAGAATAAAGTGTAACTTAAAAACGTTGTCTTTTCATTTGAAATTCCAATGGACACCTAGACAGTTCTTTATGGACAGCAGATTGAATGGCTCACATTTTTTATTCTTTTTTGAAAACTATTTTTAGATATCCACACTCATTGTAAATATGTGTTTAGAAGCTTCTGATAAGCTATCATAACATTATATCCCACAACAAAAACATCCTGTCCTATTCTATAAGAGATCATGAAACTGAATGACTTTGAAGTCCATATTAATTCTATGCCCCCCCCTCAATTGTCTTTGTTGACTCCACACTGAGAATGACCTCTAACGTCTGTTGACCTTTGAACCCCTCATCTCCCTCCAGGAACCCTGAATAGGTAACAGGAAACCACTGAGAGGTCACCCCCGCCCCATCTACCTACTACCTGCCTCTGACCTGCACGAGCTGTCAACCTGAACACACCGCATCTCCCCTGTCCATCCCTACCCCCTCCCACCTCCCCCCAGGAAATAGGAAACAGTGGAAGCACAAAGAATGAGGTCTTTGTCCAAATCCCTGACTCCAAAGACCCTCTAGGTATCAGGACACAGATATCCTCCTCCAAGAAACCTAACTGTCTAACAGTTTAAAACAGCAAACTGAATGCAGCAGCATCCTCCATTCAATCCCCCTCTTCCAGTCCTATCATAGTAATATCCCATGTTGAACTCATTGACATCGGGTGCTGTAGAAGGCCTGGAGGGCAGGCAGTGTGCCCCCGGTGATGCGTTGGGCAGACCGCACAACCCTCTGGAGAGCTCTGCGTTTGCTGGCGGTGCAGCTGCCGTACCAGATGATGATACAGCCCGACAGGAGGCTCTCAATTGTGCATCTGAAAAGGTTTCTGATGGTCTTCGGGGCCAAGCCAAGTTTCTTCAGCCTCCTGAGGTTGAAGAGGCGCTGTTGTGCCATCTTCACCACACTGTCTATGTGGGTGGACCATTTCAGATTGTCAGTGATGTGTACGCCGAGGAACATGAAGCTTTCCACCTTCTCCACTGCCACTGCAGTGGCCAAAGTATAAAACATAACATGGAGGATGGTAGCATGGGAAAAGATTTTTAACTGGTGGTGGGGATGGTGGACTCTGACTGAAGCATTTCAAATCATTAAAAACTCCCAGCCTTAGCATGTGTTTGCTGTAAACGCAGAACAGGGAGTGTTCGTGTCCAACCACCTAATTATTTCTACTGAGCTGTGATGCAGCACTGAAACCCATTGGCGTTGGAAGCATGTACTGCATAGCTGAAGGACATATTTGGATGCAAGGATGTATTTTTTGGACAGCTTTTGGTATGCCAATGAAACAAAATGTATTTCTTGAAGAAGTATGAGGATTTGGTGGTAGTTAATGGATAAAGGAAATATGTTGCAGGAGCGTGTTACTGACTCTAGAGAGTGTTACTGACTCTAGATGTGTTACTGTCTCTAGAGAGTGTTACTGTCTCTAGAGAGTGTTATTGACTCTAGAGAGTGTTACTGACTCTAGAGAGTGTTACTGTCTCTACAGAGTGTTACTGAATCTAGAGAGTGTTACTGACTCTAGAGAGTGTTACTGACTCTAGAGAGTGTTACTGTCTCTAGAGAGTGTTACTGTCTCTAGAGAGTGTTACTGACTCTAGAGAGTGTTACTGTCTCCAGAGAGTGTTACTGTCTCTAGAGAGTGTTACTGTCTCTAGAGAGTGTTACTGAATCTAGAGAGTGTTACTGAATTTAGAGTGTTACTGAATCTAGTGAGTGTTACTGAATCTTGAGACTGTTACTGAATCTAGAGAGTGTTACTGCCTCTAGAGAGTGTTACTGTCTCTAGAGAGTGTTACCAACTCTAGAGTGTTACTGAATCTAGAGTGTGTTACTGCCTCTAGAGAGTGTTACTGTCTCTAGAGAGTGTTACTGAATCTAGAGAGTGTTACTGTCTCTAGAGAGTGTTACTGTCTCTAGAGACTGTTACTGAATCTTGAGACTGTTACTGAATCTTGAGACTGTTACTGAATCTAGAGAGTGTTACTGACTCTAGAGAGTGTTACTGTCTCTAGAGAGTGTTACTGTCTCTAGAGAGTGTTACTGAATCTAGAGAGTGTCACTGAATTTAGAGTGTTACTGAATCTAGTGAGTGTTACTGAATCTTGAGACTGTTACTGTCTCTAGAGAGTGTTACTGTCTCTAGAGAGTGTTACCAACTCTAGAGTGTTACTGAATCTAGAGAGTGTTACTGCCTCTAGAGAGTGTTACTGTCTCTAGAGAGTGTTACTGAATCTAGAGAGTGTTACTGTCTCTAGAGACTGTTACTGAATTTAGAGTGTTACTGAATCTTGAGACTGTTACTGAATCTAGAGAGTGTTACTGACTCTAGAGAGTGTTACTGACTCTAGAGAGTGTTACCAACTCTAGAGTGTTACTAGTTCTAGAGAGTGTTACTAGTTTTACTGAATCTAAAGAGTGTTACTGAATCTAGAGAGTTTTACTGACTCTAGAGAGTGTTACTGACTCTAGAGTGTTACTAGTTCTAGAGAGTGATACTGACTCTAGAGAGTGTTACTAGTTCTAGACAGTGTTACTGACTCTACAGAGTGTTACTAGTTCGAGAGAGTGTTACTAGTTCTAGAGAGTGTTACTAGTTCTAGAGAGTGTTACTGAATCTAGAGAGTGTTACTGACTATAGAGTGTTACTAGTTCTAGAGAGTGTTACTAGTTCTAGAGAGTGATACTAGTTCTAGAGAGTGTTACTGAATCTAGAGAGTTTTACTGACTCTAGAGAGTGTTACTGACTCTAGAGTGTTACTAGTTCTAGAGAGTGATACTGACTGTAGAGAGTGTTACTAGTTCTAGACAGTGTTACTGACTCTACAGAGTGTTACTAGTCCTAGAGTGTGTTACTAGTTCTAGAGAGTGTTACTGACTCTAGAGAATGTAAGTAGTTCTAGTTCATACTTTTTAGCAGGGGTGTCAAAATCCTTTCATGGAGGGCCTACTGTCTTCTGATTTTTGGTTGTTCCTTTCAATTAAGCCATAGACAACCAGGTGAGGGGTGGGTTTTGTACCCATAGGCAATGTTGTTGCCGGTAATGTCTGGAGAGGACCTGCCTTACCACAGGCCTACAAGCTCTCAGTCCAGCCTCTCTCAGCCTATTGAGGACAGTCTGAGCACTGATGGAGGGATTGTGCGTACCTGGTGTAACTCGGGCAGTTGTTGTTGCCATCCTGTACCTGTCCCGTAGGTGTGATGTTCAGATCCTGTGCAGGTATTGTTACACATGGTCTGCCACTGCGAGGATGATCAGCTTTCCGTCCTGTCTCCTTGTAGCGCAGTCTTAGGCGTCTCACAGTACGGACATTGCAATTTATTGCCCTGGCCACATCTGCAGTCGTCATGCCTCCTTGCAGCATGCCTAAGGCACGTTCACGCAGATGAGCAGGGACCCTGGGCATCTTTCTTTTGGTGTTTTTCAGAGTCAGTAGAAAGGCCTCTTTATTGTCCTAAGTTTTCATAACTGTGACCTTAATTTCCTACTGTCTGTAAGCTGTTAGTGTCTTAACGTCCGTTCCACAGGTGCATGTTCATTAATTGTTTATGGTTCATTAAACAAGCATGAGAAACAGTGCTTAAACCCCTTACAATGAAGATCTGTGAAGTTATTTGGATTTTTACGAATTATCTTTGAAAGACAGGGTCCTGAAAAAGGGACTTTTCTTTTTTTGCTGAGTTTATAAACAAACAGAAGATAGTATAAGGGCACAGATGGAGATAAGCACAAGGACAGGTGAAACAGATCAGGGTGTGACAGATAGCCCTATTTGGTAAAATACAAAGTCCATATTATGTCAAGAAAAGTTCAAATAAGCAAAGAGAATGTGTTATTTCATAGTTTGATGTCTTCACTATTATTCTACAATGTATAAAATAGTAAAAATAAAGAAAAACCTTGAATGGGTAGGTGTTCTAAAACTTTTGACCAGTAATGCATGCAAACTCAAAATTGAATCCGTATTATTTTTTTGAAGCCCCTAACCATGTGTGTGAGATGTATACTTTTGTTTCAAAGTAGAATTGTTAGTTATCACGATAATTGTGCAAAAATATGAACGCTAATGTTAGCTAGCTAGCTAAGTGTTAGCCAGTCAGTGGCGATGACAGATTGAAAATGGTACCAACAAAATGTGTTTCACTATGCAATAAAAAATGACATTGCTATCTAAGCATCAATTCAAGTTTATTAGGAAGTTGAATTAATAAGTTAGACACTCACTGGACTACTTTGGTAGGTAGCTATCTAGATAGCTTGGTTTCCATTTTCCAACATATTTTTCTAATCCCCCTGATTGGTCCTCTATGGTTACTGGTCTTGGAACTCGTGTGTTCACCAGTGACGGCTTCTGGCAAACTGTTTGCCACTAGTGGCAACAAATATTATTCTTGCCAAATTTATGGCAAAATTTTGTGGCACACTATTTAATTTGCAAATTTACCACAAACTTGTGGGAAGTCTCCTGCAACAAATTCCTTTCTGTAAGGGAGGACAAACATCCCTAAAGTTATTAATGACAGTAGTGGAAGTGGATGGATACTGTTGTTGTGTTATTGCTCAAGAAGAATAGGCTACATAATTGCATCAACGCTTAGTCATTTATATCATGACATTGAGTCAATTTCATTCATTCTGTCACAGATTCTTTCTTATCTAGATGACTTAAATGTCTTAGGGCATGAGGCACACTGCATGACAAACAATGCATTTAACAGTTATCAAACCAAAACATGCCATTACACTAAACCAGTATTAGCTGACATCTCAGTACAATGCAGACATACAGTTGAAGTCGGAAGTTCACATACACCTTAGGCAAATATATTTAAACTCAGTTTTTCACAATTCCTGACATTTAATCCTTGTAAAAAGTCCCTGTCTTAGGTCAGTTAGGATCACACTTCATTTTAAGAATGTGAAATGTCAGAATAATAGTAGAGAGAATGATGTATTTCAGCTTGTATTCCTTTCATCACATTCCCAGTGGGTCAGAAGTTCACATACACTCAATTAGTATTTGGTAGCATTGCCTTTAAATTGTTTAACATGGGTCAAACGTTTCGGGTAGCTTTCCACAAGCTTCCCACAATAAGTTGGGTGAATGTTGGCCCATTCCTCTTGACGGAGCTGGTGTAACTGAGTCAGGATTGTAGTCCTCCTTGCTCGCACATGCTTTTTCAGTTCTGCCCACACATTTGTGCTTTGTGCTTTGTGATGGCCACTCCAATACCTTGACTTTGTTGTCCTTAAGCCATTTTCTCACATCTTCGGAAGTATGCTTGGGGTCATTGTCCATTTGGAAGACCAATTTGCGACCAAGCTTTAACTTCCTGACTGATGTCTTGAGATGTTGCTTTAATACATCCACATAATTTTCCTCCTCATGATGCCATCTATTTTGTGAAGTGCACCAGTCCCTCCTGCAGCAAAGCACCCCCACAACATGATGCTGCCACCTCCGTCCATCTCGGCTGGGATGGTGTTCTTCGGCTTGCAAGCCTACCCATTTTTCTTCCAAACATAGCTATGGTCATTATGGCCAAACAGTTCTATTTTTGTTTCATCACACCAGAGGACATTTGTCCAAAAAGTATGATCTTTGTCCCCATGTGCAGTTGCAAACCACAGTCTGGCTTTTTTTATGGCGGTTTTGGAGCAGTGGGCTGAGCGGCCTTTCAGGTTACGTCGATATAGGACTCGTTTTACTGTGGATAGAGATACTTTTGTACCTGTTTCCTCCAGCATCTTCACAAGGTCCTTTGCTGTTGTTCTGGGATTGATTTGCACTTTTCGCACCAAAGAACGTTCATCTCTAGGAGACAGAACGCGTCTCCTTCCTGAGCAGTATGACGGCTGCATGGTCCCATGGTGTTTATACTTGCGTACTATTGCTTGTACAGATAAACGTGGTACTTTCAGACGTTTGGAAATTGCTCCCAAGGATGAACCAGATTTGTAGAGTTCCACCATTTTTTTCTGAGGTCTTGGCTGATTTCTTTTGATTTTCCCATGATGTCAAGCAAAGAGGCACTGAGTTTGAAGGTAGGCCTTGAAATACATTCACAGGTACACTTGACTTAAATGGTGTCAGAAGTTTCAAAAGCCATGACATCATTTTCTGGAATTTTCCAAGCTGTTTAAAGGCACAGTCAACTTAGTGTATGTAAACTTCTGACCCACTGGAATTGTGATACAGTGAATTATAAGTGAAATTATCTGTCTGTAAAAAATTGTTGGAAAAATTACTTGTGTCATGAACAAAGTACATGTCCTAACCGACTTGCCAAAACTATAGATTGTTAACAAGAAATTTGTGGAGTCGTTGAAAAATGAGTTTTAATGACTCCAACCTAAGTGTATGTAAACATCCGACTTCAACTGTAGGTAAAAATGAATGGTACTTAGTGTGATACTGTATGTCAGCACAGATTCTCATATAACACATGAACAATAGGAAACACAATGTAAAGTTGTCTAGTGGCTAGACAGGGGTGTCAAACGTCCGGCCCGCGGGCCGGATCAGGCCCGCAAAGGGGTTTAATCCGGCCCGCGAGATGATTTTGTAAAGTATAAAAATGAGCTGCAATTTTTCAATAAAAGAAACTGCTGTTCCAATTGCGTCCACTGGATGGCGCAATAGCAATTGTGTTAAGCAAGCAAACTGTTTATAACCGGAGCAGAGCAAGTAGGTCAAGCAAGTGCAGCCAGTCCGGATGAGCTACTTTGTTTTTGCCCGCAATATTTATTACGGCTTCTACTTTTAACATTATGTGCTTTGGCACCCTCATTGCCCCAATATGTCTCTGTCAAAAAAGAGAAAAGTGGACGCAGAGTGTTCCAAGAAAAATGATCATCCTCCTATTTATTGACGGAATTGAATGGGAAAGCTGTATGTTTGGTGTGTTCACAGCATGTTGCAGTGCTGAAAGAGTATAACCTTCGTCGCAACTATGTGAGTCTTCATGCCGACAAATATGACAACTTTCAAGGACAGCGGAGAAGAGAGAAGGTGAATGAACAGTTGGCGGGTCTGAAGAAACAGCAGTCTGTGTTTACTCACAGCCGAGACATCAGTGACGCTGCAGTGAAAGCTAGCTACCTCATTGCTAATGAAATCGCAGTGTCTTCAAAACCATTTAGTGAGGGTGAATTTGTAAAAACATGCATGATGAAGGCAGCGGAGATTGTGTGCCCTGAAAAGCGCCAGGCTTTTGCAAATATCAGCCTGACAAGAAACACAGTTGCAGACAGGATTTCCGATCTTTCAGTGGATTTGGACAGCCAGTTGAAGCAAAAAGTAAAGTCATTTATTGGGTTTTCAGTTGCAATTGATGAAAGCACGGACATTACAGATGTTGCACAACTGGCCATTTTCATCTGCGGAGTTGATGACACATTGACCATCACCGAGGAGTTCGTGGAGTTGGTGCCGATGACAGATACAACGACAGCAGCTGATATTTTCACCGCACTCGTCGGCGCGCTGGACAGGGTCGGAGTGGACTGGTCCCGCGCTGTCAGCCTGGCTACAGATGGTGCGCCCTCAATGATCGGGAAAAAAGCAGGCGTTGTGACAAAGTTCAGAGAGAAAGTGCAATCTGCAAATGGAGGACGTGATTTTTGGACTTTTCACTGTATTTTGCACCAGGAGGCTTTGTGTTGCAAGTCATTAAAGATGGATAACGTCATGAAGGTGGTCATCCAAACTGTTAATTTCATCCGATCCAGAAGCCTGAATCACCGTCAGTTTGACAGCCTTCTCAGAGAGAAAGACCTCATCTATGGCCTGCCATACCACACTGAGGTAAGATGGTTAAGCCGAGGTGCTGTGCTTAGGCGTTTCTTTGATTTACGAGAAGAAATTGAACAGTTCATGGAAGAAAAGGGCAAACCAGTTTTAGAATTTCATTCCGCAGAATGGATGCAGGACCTTGCATTTATGGTGGATGTTACAGAGCACCTGAATAACTTGAACAAACAGCTGCAAGGGCGCAACAAAGTCGTTACGCAGTATTATGACAGCATACGTTCTTTCAAGTTGAAGCTGTCATTGTGGGAGACGCAACTCGCCGGTGGTGATGCAGCTCACTTCCCCTGTCTGAAAAATGTGTGCGCGACCCAACATGTGGCAGACATGAAGCGGTTCAAAGATAAAATAACGGGACTGTTACGGGAGTTTGAGCAACGCTTTCAGGTTTTTGGTGAACTGGAGAAAGACTTCAAAGTTTTTTGCTCGCCATTCACCGTGAATCCCTCTGATCTGCCCGTCAGCATCCAACTTGAAATAATAGACTTGCAGTGTGACTCGGATATGAAGGGCAAATTTGCAGCAGCTGGCTTGGACACATTTTATCAGAATCTCTTGCCAGGTTACCCAACTTGACAGCCCTCGCTGCAAAACTGTTGTGCATGTTTGGAACCACATATCTTTGTGAGCAAGTTCTCTCTGTAATGAGCATAAATAAAACAAAGCTGCGCTCATGGCTCACGCACAAGCACTTGAATCACATCCTGAAGTTGGCTGCCACTCAGGATGTGACGCCTGATATTGATGCGCTGGTGAAAGCTAAAAGATGCCAGGTATCAAGAGTCAAATAAACTATGCAACCCCACTTAAAGTGCTGCATGAGACACCCTGATATAGTTCTGTGATCTGTGATATACTTCTGTGAATCACTGAGGCATTGTGTGTTTGTGTGTTCTTTTTCTTTAGAATTTTCAAATAAACTTGAGGTGTTTTATGATTAATAGTGATGTTGTGCTTGTACTATTGTGGACACACTGTCCTCAGGCTCCAGCTTTATGTTTTATGTTGATCGTATTAAAACAAAGAAAACAATCTGAAGTTGTTGTTTTTAAGTTATATATATACCATGATTTTACCGGTCCGGCCCACTTGGGAATAGATTTTCCTCCATGTGGCCCCTGAGCTAAAATGAGTTTGACACCCCTGGGCTAGGACAAAGGGTGTTTCTTTTATGATGTTCTGTGTGTGTGTGTGTGTGTGTGTGTGTGTGTGTGCGCTCAGATTTTGAATCCAAACTCAGATATTATAAAGGGGTCTCAGATTCATTGTTTCTTTCTCTTCTCTGACCTGTGCTGTTGTGATACACTCACTCTCTCTCCACACTTGGGGTATGGTCTTTCAGGCTATGACTCATCTCTCTCTCTCTCCCTCTCTGATCATGCCTAGAATAATGACTTGTAATGCTTTGTAATTTAAGATTATGCCTTGTATGTGAATCCATTCATTTTACAAAGTAATTAAATACACTTGAATTTAGAATTCCATTCTGACATTTCTTGATTGCATATTATTGTAATTCAGCTAGTCTCTTGCATATTGCTAAATCATCGTTATGGTGTAAGATAAATATTTTAATAGGCTAATTGCAGTCTTATTGTTTGTTCCAGTTCCCACCACTATCCAGCAACTTCGCACAGCCATTGAAGAGGAGTGGGACAACATTCCACAGGTCACGATCAACAACCTGATCAACCCTATTCAAAGGCAAATGGGGGTCACACCAGAAACTAACTTTTAATCCACGCCCCTACTTTTTTTCTCTCCCCATAATACAATACGTTCCCTCCTCAAATCAAAATCAAATCAAGTCCAATTTTATTGGTCACATACACATGGTTAGCAGATGTTAATGCGAGTGTAGCGAAATGCTTGATGTTGTTGATAGCCCTAGCTGCACATTAGCAAGCTGTCCCTCCAGGCCTTAGCTGTGACCGGTCGTCATTAGAGGCACACAGCACCTGAGGAAGTACAGGAGAGGGTTTGATAGCTGCTCTGTCTGCCGGCTGGGGTGAGTGTGTAGTTTCCAACTGGGTTTTTCTTCCTCCTCTTTATGATTGTGATCATTACTTCACACATACACAGCCCCCTCTCAGTGTTCAGAACCAGAGATAGCTGGGACTTTAAACTGAAGAGTTGAGAGAGAGAGCGAGAGAGAGATCCTGCCATCGGTCACTACTCTGCATTCCTCTGCTCCTAAAACACAGTCAACCAACCAGCTCCCTCCCTCAGGGCCCCTGTGAGAATGTGTGTGTGGAGAAACCACTGGTGGCTAATTACAGCTCTCTCTCATCACCAATAAAACCAGCACAAGAGCTCCAGAGTTTTGGCTAATTACAGCTCTCTCTCATCACCAATAAAACCAAACAAGAGCTCCAGAGTTTTGGCTAATTACAGCTCTCTCTCATCACCAATAAAACCAAACAAGAGCTCCAGAGTTCTCAACCATGGTCGTGTGCGTGGGTGTGTGTGGGGACAGGGATCATTACTGCGGCATGATGTGCTAATGTCTTTAATGGCCGTTGCTTAATCCACCACCTCGTTATTCACCATAGAGACTTGACATTTTGCTATTTGTTGAACATTAAAACAGTTGGCAAGAAAGAGAGAGAGAGAGAGTGAAAACATTCTCAGGAGGGGACAGGACTAAACATCTGGACCAGACTCACAGTCCAAAAGTACCTAGTGTAAATCATGCATGTGCAAACTCAGCACTTTACCTGCTGAGTGTCATTCTAAAGTAATCAAATGCATTTCGGAAGCATTATTTACATGACATTACAAGTAACTTACTCATAAGTCATGTTTCTGCAAAGGGCATACACTGCAGTAGGCCTGGGCTACAGCTGCCAACAGCACTATAACACATAGAGTCTTTCCTGGAAAGATCTTTAAACCTCAGGGCACATATATATCACATCACATCACATGAGCAGACCAAGTGCAGGGCCAGGGTCAATTTACAAGCGTATAATGAGCGGATGTAGACCTGGCAGAGAATAATCCAGATTTCCTCTCTCTTCTTTTATAAATCTAAACTAATCAAGATATAGGGGTAATTATTGGCTTCCTGAGTGGAGTGACTGCAGAGCTTTGGTCTGACCTAGATCTGCCACTGTGTGTGTGTATGGATGTGTGTGACCTGAGTTTCAGATTTCCCCTCACTGAATGAATGAGCTTCCTGTCATTCTGAAGGTTGCCCCGAAGGCCTGTGGCCTACAATCCTACCCTGACCTGAATGAAAACACACACACTCACACTTCTGGAGGACCCAGGGGTCATTTTTAGTTTCCATTTTAGTTTTGTCAGACCACAAAACTTTTTGCCACGTGGCTACAGAATCTATGGAGGATTTTTTTTGCATGCTTCAAACGAGATTTAAGGTGGGCTTTCTTGAGTAATGGCTTCTTTTTTACCTCCCTACCATACATGCCAGATTTGTGGAGTGCTTTGAGTATTGTTGTCACATGTACACAAAGCCTGTAGCTCTTTGAAAGTTGCCATTGGACTCTTGGCAGCCTCTTTGATCAGTCTCCTACTTGCTCAGTCATCCAGTTTGGAGGGATGGCCTGGTGTAGGCAGGGTCTTGGTGGTGCAACACCTTCCACAGCTTAATAATCGTCTTGACTGTGCTCCAAGGGATATTCAAGTCCTTTGAAATACTGTTATACCCATCCCCTGATCTGTGCCTTTTCACAACTTTGTTCGGGAGTTCTTTTGATTGCTGTTTGGTACATGTGTTTGCTTTGCAATTCACTACACAGCAGAGGGAACCTTCACAAACTGCTGAATTTATCCTGAAATCATGGGAATAATAATTTAGGACTGCTAGATAATTTAGGACTGCTATTACAAAGGGTGTGGACACTTATCCAACCAGGCTAAAATCATAAAATCATGAAAAAAATGTCCTTTGGGAATTTAGGATCACCACTTTATTTTAAGAATGTGAAATGTCAGAATAACAATAGAGAGAATTGTGTATTTCAGCTTTTATTTCTTTCATCACATTCCCAGTGGGTCAGAAGTTTACATACACTCAATTAGTATTTCGTAGCATTGCCTTTAAATTGTTTAACTTAGGTCAAACGTTTCAGGTAGCCTTCCACAAGCTTCCCACAATAAGTTGGGTGAATTTTGGCCTATTCCTCCTGACAGAGCTGGTGTAACTGAATCAGTTTTGTAGGCCTCCTTGCTCGCACATGCTTTTTCAGTTCTGCCCACACATTTTCTATGGGATTGAGGTCAGGGCTTTGTGATGGCCACTCCAATACTTTGACTTTGTTGTCCTTAAGCCATTTTGCCACAACTTCGGAAGTATGCTTGGGGTCATTGTCCATTTGGAAGACCAATTTGCAACCAGGCTTTAACTTCCTGACTTGTCTTGATGTCTTGAGATGTTGCTTCAATACATCCACATAATTTTCCTTCTCATGATGCCATCTATTTTGTGAAGTGCACCAGTCCCCCCTGCAGCAAAGCACCCCCACAACATGATGCTGCCACCCCCGTCCATCACGGCTGGGATGGTGTTCTTCGGCTTGCAAGCGTACACATTTTTCTTCCAAACATAACTATGGTCATTATGGCCAAACAGTTCTATTTTTGTTTCATCAGACCAGAGGACATTTCTCCAAAAAGTACGATCTTTGTCCCCATGTGTAGTTGCAAACCACAGTCTGGCTTTTTATGGCGGTTTTGGAGCAGTGGGCTGAGCGGCCTTTCAGGTTACGTCGATATAGGACTCGTTTTACTGTGGATAGAGATACTTTTGTACCTGTTTCCTCCAGCATCTTCACAAGGTCCTTTGCTGTTGTTCTGGGATTGATTTGCACTTTTCGCACCAAAGTACGTTCATCTCTAGGAGACAGAACGCGTCTCCTTCCTGAGCGGTATGACGGTGGTCCCATGGTGTTTATACTTGCGTACTATTGTTTGTACAGATGAACAGGCGTTTGGAAATTGCTCCCAAGGATGAACCAGACTTGTCAAGGTCTACAATTTTTTTTCTGAGGTCTTGGCTGATTTCTTTTGATTTTCTCATGATGTCAAGCAAAGAGGCACTGATTTTGAAGGTAGGCCTGGAAATACATCCACAGGTACACCTCCAATTGACTCAAATTATGTCAATTAGCCTATCAGAAGCTTCTAAAGCCATTGCATCATTTTCTGAAATTTTCCAAGCTGTTTAAAGGCACAGTCAACTTAGTGTATGTAAACGTCTGACCCACTGGAATTGTGATACAGTGAGTTATAAGTGAAACAATCTGTCTGTAAACAATTGTTGGAAAAATTACTTGTGTCATGCACAAAGTAGGTGTCCTAACCGACTTGCCAAAACTATAGTTTGTTAACAAGAAATGTGTGGAGTGGTTGAAAAATGAGTTTTAATGACTCCAACCTAAGTGTATGTAAACTTCCGACTTCAACTGTATATCCAACGTTTGTATGTGCCTAACACGTAACACTTGTGGTGGAGTCACATTAGGGGCTAGTGTTACAGCATTTGTGCATGTTTAGCTACTAGTTCTACGAAGTATGGTAATTACGGTCATATTACGGTAGAAGTCTATCAATGCAATCTAACAATGTCTCAGGAAAAATGTCTCTATAAAACAACGGTGTCAAGCATCTGCCTCTAACCCTAGGAAGCTCTTTGCTACCTTCTCCTCCCTCCTGAATCCTCCTCCCCCTCCCCCCCCTCCCTCTCTGCGGATGACTTCGTCAACCATTTTGAAAAGAAGGTTGACGATATCCGATCCTCGTTTGCTAAGTCAAACGACACCGCTGGTCCTGCTCACACTGTCCTACCCTGTGCTTTGACTTCTTTCTCCCCTCTCTCTCCAGATGAAATCTCGCGTCTTGTGACGGCCGGCCGCCCAACAACCTGCCCACTTGACCCTATCCCCTCCTCTCTTCTCCAGACCATTTCCGGAGACCTTCTCCCCTACCTCACCTCGCTCATCAACTCATCCTTGACCGCTGGCTACGTCCCTTCCGTCTTCAAGAGAGCGAGAGTTGCACCCCTTCTGAAAAAACCTACACTCGATCCCTCCCATGTCAACAACTACAGACCAGTATCCCTTCTTTCTTTTCTCTCCAAAACTCTTGAACGTGCCGTCCTTGGCCAGCTCTCCTGCTATCTCTCTCAGAATGACCTTCTTGATCCTAATCAGTCAGGTTTCAAGACTGGGCATTCAACTGAGACTGCTCTTCTCTGTGTCACGGAGGCTCTCCGCACTGCTAAAGCTAACTCTCTCTCCTCTGCTCTCATCCTTCTAGACCTATCTGCTGCCTTTGATACTGTGAACCATCAGATCCTCCTCTCCACCCTCTCCGAGTTGGGCATCTCCGGCGCGGCCCACGCTTGGATTGTGTCCTACCTGACAGGTCGCTCCTACCAGGTGGCGTGGCGAGAATCTGTCTCCGCACCACGCGCTCTCACTGGTGTCCCCCAGGGCTCTGTTCTAGGCCCTCTCCTATTCTTGCTATACACCAAGTCACTTGGCTCTGTCATATCCTCACATGGTCTCTCCTATCATTGCTATGCAGACGACACACAATTAATCTTCTCCTTTCCCCCTTCTGATAACCAGGTGGCGAATCGCATCTCTGCATGTCTGGCAGACATATCAGTGTGGATGACGGATCACCACCTCAAGCTGAACCTCGGCAAGACGGAGCTGCTCTTCCTCCCGGGGAAGGACTGCCCGTTCCATGATCTCGCCATCACGGTTGACAACTCCCTTGTGTCCTCCTCCCAGAGTGCTAAGAACCTTGGCGTGATCCTGGACAACACCCTGTCGTTCTCCACTAACATCAAGGCGGTGACCCGATCTTGTAGGTTCATGCTCTACAACATTCGCATAGTACGACCCTGCCTCACACAGGAAGCGACGCAGGTCCTAATCCAGGCACTTGTCATCTCCCGTCTGGATTACTGCAACTCGCTGTTGGCTGGGCTCCCTGCCTGTGCCATTAAACCCCTACAACTCATCCAGAACGCCGCAGCCCGTCTGGTGTTCAACCTTCCCAAGTTCTCTCACGTCACCCCGCTCCTCCGCTCTCTCCATTGGCTTCCAGTTGAAGCTCGCATCCGCTACAAGACCATGGTGCTTGCCTACGGAGCTGTGAGGGGAACGGCACCTCCATACCTTCAGGCTCTGATCACGCCCTACACCCAAACAAGGGCACTGCGTTCATCCACCTCTGGCCTGCTGGCCCCCCTACCTCTGAGGAAGCACGGTTCCCGCTCAGCCCAGTCCAAACTGTTCGCTGCTCTGGCACCCCAATGGTGGAACAAGCTCCCTCACGACGCCAGGACAGCGGAGTCAATCACCACCTTCCGGAGACACCTGAAACCCCACCTCTTTAAGGAATACCTGGGATAGGATAAAGTAATCCTTCTAATCCCCCCCCTAAAAGATTTAGATGCACTATTGTAAAGTGGTTGTTCCACTGGATATCATAAGGTGAATTTGTAAGTCGCTCTGGATAAGAGCGTCTGCTAAATGACTTAAATGTAAATGTAAATGTAATTTTGCCCGGGGACGCATTCAGTATTCATTGAGGTCCGGAGGGCCGGAATTGAAAATGAGTTGTATTTTCTCGCCGTCAAAACGTGCAAAAAATGGTTATCTATCCATTGTGTTTCAATGCTCCCTGACTGTCTAGCTTTCATTTCTGTGAATATTAGCGAGCTGGACACAGCCAAGGAACTGTTTGAATGTAGGTGCATTATAATTTCTACACATTTTTCAATAGACTTTAGTCATTATAAAGTATATTGAGTTAGTCCCCACCCCCCAAAAAAAGTCAAGGGTATCCAAGATGGAGTAGCAGTCGGACGTGTGTTTGTTTTGTCCCGTCTTGTCCCATGTAAATAATTGGTTTTGTCTGGGTTTTTTCGTATATATTTTTTATCTCACTTTCCACCTACGATCTAAATATACTTTTCTGCAACCCGCCTCACCCAATGTGGTACGGATCTGCTATTTTTATACGTTATAACTGGAACCTCCATCAGAAGCTAGCCCGTTAACTAGCTACAAACTAGTAGTCACTGTTAGCCACGGCTATCGGTCTTCACCTTTAGCTCGGACACCAGCCAGCTTTAGCTCGGTCAATACCTGCCAGTCTGCACAGCGCGATATCAACCCAGAGCATATTGGACTGCTTTTCTCCACCACATCACCGGATTCCTGCCGCAAGCTCTGGGCCATTACACCGGCTCATCGCAGCTAGCTAGCTGCAACCGAGTAGCTACTGCTGGCTAACGCCTCTGTCCCGAAGCAAGCAACAGTTAGCCTTGAGCTAGCCTCGAGCTAGGCCCATCTCCCGGCTAGCCGGAGAGGTATAACTGCTAATTCGTGGGCTACAATATCTCTTTTGACAATTGGCCTGGACCCTTTATCGCCGACACGGAGCCCCGACGATCCATCACGACTGTTCTGCCGACGTAATCGTCCAATGTGGTTTCAACAGACTTTTCCACTGCAATGTCGCCGAAGACCCATTTTCTAGCCCCGGCCCGCTAGCTTTCTAAACGCCGTGCCTCTCGCTCGCCTAGCATAGTAGCGACTACCAAACGGCTCCCTGACTCACCTATTGCTGCTCATTGGACCCTATGATCACTACACATGCCTCTCTCTAATGTCAATATGCCTTGTCTTTTGCTGTTTCGGTTAGTTATTGTTTTATTTCACTGTAGAGCCCCTGTCACGCCCTGATCTGTTTCACCTGTCTTTGTCATTGTCTCTACCCCCTCCAGGTGTCGCTTATTTTCCCCAGTGTATTTATCCCTGTGTTTCCTGTCTCTCTGTGCCAGTTCGTCTTGCTTGTATGTTTCCAAGTCAACCAGCGTTTTTCCGTTCTCCTGCTTTTTGCATTCTCCTTTTTCTAGTCCTTCCGGTTTTGACCCTTGCCTGTTTCCGTGCTTTGTACCCGCCTGCCTGACCATTCTGCCTGCCTTGACCACGAGCCTGTCTGCCACTTTGTACCTCCTGGACTCTTATCTGGTTTTGACCTTTTTGCCTGTCCACGACCATTCTCTTGCCTACCCCTTTGGATTAATAAACATTGTAAGACTCCAACCATCTGCCTCATGTGTCTGCATTTGGGTCTCGCCTTGTGCCTTGATAGCCCCTAGTCCAGCTCAACATGCCTTAGATAGCTCTTTTGTCACACACCTCACACATGGGGAGACATCACCTGGCTTAACTGGTGTCTCCAGAGATGCAAGCTCTCTCATTGTCACTCATTGCCTAGGTTTACCCACACTGTACTCACATCCTGCCATACCCTTGCCTGCACATTATGCCCTGAATCTATTCTACCACGCCCAGAAATCTGCTCCTTTTATTCTCTGTTCCCAACGCTCTAGACGACCAGTTCTTATAGCCTTCAGCCGTACCCTTATCCTACTCCTCTTCTGTTCGTCTGGTGATGTAGAGGTTAAGGCCCTGTAGCCCCCAGGTTTACACCTATTCCCCAGGTGCTCTCATTTGTTCTTCTGTAACCGTAAAAGCCTTGGTTTCATGCATGGAAAAAACATCAGAAGCCTCCTCCCTAAATTTGTTTTATTCACTACTTTAGCACACTCCACCAACCCTGATGTCCTATCTGTGTCTGAATCATGGCTTACAAAGTTTCCATCCCCAACTACAACATTTTCCATCAAGATAGAACTGCAAAGGGGGCGGAGTTGCAATCCACTGCAGAGAGAGCCTGCAGAGTTCTGTCATACTATCCAGGTCTGTGCCCAAACAGTTTGAGATTCTACTTTTAATAATCCACCCTTCCAGAAACAAGTCTCTCACTGCTGCCGCTTGCTATTGACCACCCTCAGCCCCGAGCTCTGCACTGGACAACATGTGTGAATTGATTGCCCCCATCTTCAGAGTTCGTACTGTTAGGTGACCTAAACTGGGATATGCTTAGCACCCCGGCCGTCCTACAATCTAAGCTAGATGCCTTCCATCTCATACAAATGATCAAGGAACCTACCAGGTACAACCCTAAATCTGTAAACATGGGCACCCTCATAGATATCATCCTGACCAACTTGACCTCTAAATACACCTCTGCTGTCTTCAACCAGGATCTCAGCGATCACTGCCTCATTGCCTGCGTCCGTAATGGGCCGGCGGTCAAACAACCACCCCTCATCACTGTCAAACGCTCCCTAAAACACTTCTGTGAGCAGGCCTTTCTAATCAACCTGGTCCGGGAATCCTGGAAAGATATTGACCTCATTCCGTCAGTAGAGGATGCCTGGTTGTTCTTTAAAAGTGCTTTCCTCACCATCTTAAATAAGCATGCCCCATTCAAAAAATGTAGAACTAAGAACAGATATAGCCTTTGGTTCACTCCAGACTTGACTACATTTGACCAGCACAAAAACATCCTGTGGCGTTCTGCATTAGCATCAAATAGCCCCAGCGAAATTAAACTTTTCAGGGAAGTTAGGAACCAATATACACAGTCAGTTAGGAAAGCTAAGGCTAGCTTTTTCAAACAGAAATTTGCATCCTGTAGCACTAATTCCAAAAAGTTTTGGGACACCGTAAAGTCCATGGAGAATAAGAGCACCTCCTCCCAGCTGCCCACTGGGGCTAGGAAACACTGTCACCACCAATATATCTACGATAATTGAGAATTTCAAGAAGCATTTTTCTATGGCTGGCCATGCTTTCCACCTGGCTACCCCTATCCCGGCCAACAGCTCTGCACCCCCCGCAGCAACTTGCCCAAACCCCCCCCCCCCCACTTCTCCTTCACCCTATTCCAGATAGCTGATGTTCTGAAAGAGCGGCAAAACCTGGACCACTACAAATCAGCCGGGCTAGACAATCTGGACCCTCTCTTTCTAAAATTATCTGCTGAAATTGTTGCAACCTCTATAACTAGCCTGTTCAACCTCTCTTTTGTATCGTCTGAGATCCCTAAAGATTGGAAAGCTGCCACGGTCATCCCCCTCTTCAAAGGAAGAGACACTCTAGACCCAAACTGTTATAGACCTATATCCATCCTGCCCTGCCATTCTAAAGTCTTCAAAAGCCAAGTTAACAAACAGATCACCGAACACCGTACCTTCTCCACTATGCAATCTGGTTTCCGAGCTGGGCATGGGTGCACCTCAGCCATGTTCAAGGTCCTAAACGATATCATAACCGCCATCGATAAGAAACAGTACTGTGCAGACGTTTTCATCGACCTGGCCAAGGCTTTCGACTCTGTTAACCACCGCATTCTTATCGGCAGACTCAATAGCCTTGGTTTCTCAAATGACTGCCTCGGCTGGTTCACAAACTACTTCTCAGATAGAGTTCAGTGTATCAAATCGGAGGGCCTGTTGTCCGAACCTCTGGCAGTCTCTATGGGGGTGCCATAGGGTTCAATTCTCGGGCCGACTCTCTGTATATATCAATGATGTTGCTGCTGGTGATTCTCTAATCCACCTCTATGCAGACGACGCCATTCTGTATACATCGGGCCCTCCCTTGTTCACTGTGTTAACAAACCTCCAAATGAGCTTCAATGCCATTCAACACTCCTTCTGTGGCCTCCAACTGCTCTTAAATGCTAGTAAAACTAAATGCATGCTCTTCAACCGATTACTGCCTGCACCCGCCCGCCTGCCTAGAATCACTACTCTGGATGACCTAGAATATGTGGACAACTACAAATACCTAGGTGTCTGGTTAGACTGTAAACTCTCCTTCCAGACTCACATTAAGCATCTCCAATCCAAAATTAAATATAGAATCGGCTTCCTATTTTGCAACAAAGCCTACTTCACTCATGCTGCCAAACATACCCTTGTAAAACTGACTATCCTACCAATCCTCGACGTAATTTACAAAATAGTCTCCAACTACTCAGCAAATTGGATGTAGTCTATCACAGTGCCATCTGTTTGTCACCAAAGCCCCATATACTACCCACCACTGCGACCTGTATCTTCTTGTTAGCTGGCCCTTGCTACATATTCGTCGCCAAACCCACTGGCTCCAGGTCATCTATAAGTCTTTGCTAGGTAAAGCCCCGCCTTATCTCAGCTCACTGGTCACACTAGCTAGACCCACCCGTTGCACGCGCTCCAGCAGATATATTTCACTGGTCATCCGCAAAGCCAACACCTCCTTTGGCCGCCTTTCGTTCCAGTTCTCTGTTGCCAATGACTGGAAAGAATTGTAAAAATCACTGAAGCTGTAGACTCATGTCTCCCTTACTAACTTTAAGCACCAGCTGTCAGAGCAGCTTACCGATCAATGTACCTGTACACATCTGTAAATAGCACACCCAACTACCTCATCCCCATATTGTTATTTATTTTTTGCTCTTTTGCACCCCAGTATCTCTACTTGCACATCATCATCTGCAGATCTATCACTCTAGTGTTAATGCTAAATTGTAATTATTTCGCCACTAGGGTCAATTTATTGCCTTACCTCCCTTATCTTACTACATTTGCACACACTACATAGATTTTTCTATTGTGTTGTTGACTGTACGTTTGCTTATCCCATGTGTAAATATGTGTTGTTGTTTTTGTCACACTGCTTTGCTTTATCTTGGCCAGGTCGAAGTTGTAAATGAGAACTTGTTCTCAACTGGCCTACCTGGTTAAATAAAGGTGAAATAAAATAAAAAATAAAAAGTGTGGCGTGTGTGTGCGAGGGGGGGTGACTTGTTTGTGACTGACTTTACTGTCAATCTGATCCAGGATCAGTGTATTTGTGCCTGTGTGTGACTTCAAATCAAATAAGGTCATGTTAAAATTAGTAGTTATCCCTTGATTTTTGTATAATTATATAATGGGGTAAGTAAGAAAATGAATCACATCAAATCAAATTGTATTAGTCACATGCGCCGAATACAACAGGTGTAGTAAACCTTACAGTGAAATGCTTACTTACGAGCCCCTAACCAACAATGCAATAAAGAAATTAAATAAATACGGATAAAAATAAGAGACAAAAGTAACAAGTAATTAAAGAGCAGAAGTAAAGTAACAATAGCGAGACTATATACAGGGGTGTACCGGTACAGAGTCATTGTGCGGGGGCACCAGTTAGTTGAGGTACTATGTACATGTGGGTAGAGTTATTAAAGCGACTATGCAAAAATGATAACAACAGAGAGTAGCAGCAGTGTAAAAAAGGGGGAGGGGGCAATGCAAATAGTCTGGGTAGCCATTTGATTAGGTGTTCAGGAGTCAATCTGATCCAGAGTCAGTGTATTTGTGCCTGTGTGTGCAGGGGGAGGGTGACTTGTCTGTGACTGACTGTACTGTCAGTCTGATCAAGGATAAAGGTATTTGTTTGTGTGTGCGCGTGCGTTCTTGCATGTGTTTTATGTGTGTGCATCATGCATGTGTTCAGGGGTGGTAAGGCAGGCCTGTATCGGATTTGTATTGGCAGGGGTGGTAAGGCAGGCCTGTATTGGATTTGTATTGGCAGGGGTGGTAAGGCAGGCCTGTAATGGATTTGTATTGGTAGGGGTGGTAAGGCAGGCCTGTATTGGATTTGTATTGGCAGGGGTGGTAAGGCAGGCCTGTATTGGATTTGTATTGGCAGGGGTGGTAAGGCAGGCCTGTATTGGATTTGTATTGGCAGGGGTGGTAGTGTGTGTTTAGTGTGGTTTCCCATCCCTTGCATGTCTGTCAGCTGCAGACTAGACCTGTCAAACTCGGTGATTTAACACCACCAAGTGTGCCAGCCTCAATGGAGGACCAAGCCAGAACCCCTTCAAAAGACTTTATCTTTCTAATATCAGTTTTGGCTGGGCTGAGCGGGAAGGCTTGGATGTAGGGGAGATGGATAATGTGCTCCTGAAGCGTGTTAACATTCTGGGGAGGCCTCGCTAGAGCCTTTGCCAGAGTCTTGTTGGCAACTCAAGCCTAGTTTCTGCAGTCTGACTGTCCAAATTTAAATTGAGCAGTTTTGACAAATAAGGTCATGTTAAAATTAGTAGTTATCCCTTGATTTTTTTGTAAACATATAATGGGGTAAGTAAGAAAATGAATCACATCAAATCAAATTCTATTAGTCACATGCGCCGAATACAACAGGTTTAGACCTTACAGTGAAATGCTTACTTACAAACCCCTAACCAACAATGCAGTTTCAAAAAAATAAGGATAAGAATAAGAGATAAAAGTAACAAGTAATTAAAGAGCAGCTGTAAAATAACAATAGCGAGACTATATGCAGGGGCGGTACCGATACAGAGTCAATGTGCGGAGGCACCGTTTAGTTGAGGTAGTATGTACATGTAGGTAGAGTGATTAAAGTGACTGTGCATAGATGACAACAGAGAGTAGCAGTGGTGTAAAGACGGGGTGAGGGGGGAGCACTGCAAATAGTCTGGGTAGCCATTTGACTAGATGTTCAGGAGTCTTATGGCTTGGGGGTAGAAGCTGTTTAGAAGCCTCTTGGACCTAGACTTGGCACTCCGGTACTGCTTGCACTGCGGTAGCAGAGAGAGCAGTCTATGACTAGGGTGGCTGGAGTCTTTGACAATTTTTAGGGCCTTTCTCTGACACCGCCAGGTATAGAGGACCTGGATGTCAGGAAGCTTGGCCCCAGTGATGTACTGGGCCGTTCGCACTGCCTTGCTGTCGGATCCGAGCAGTTGCCATACCAGGCAGTGATGCAACCAGTCAGGATGCTCTCGATGGTGCAACTGTAGAACCTTTTGAGGATCTGAGGACCCGTGCCAAATCTTTCCAGTCTCCTGAGGGGGAATAGGTTTTGTCGTGCCCTCTGCACGACTGTCTTGGTGTGCTTGGACCATGTTAGTTTGTTGGCGATGTGTGAACAGGGAGTACAGGAGGGGACTGAGCAACAGAGATATTTATTTTTTTCTCTCTCTCTCTCTGTCTCTCTCTCTCTCTCAGCAACAACCAACATAGGACATACCAATCAGCTCCTCTAACAAAGGAACACTGGCTATTCTAGCTTCAGAAGGAGTGTAACACTCGTTGTTGAAGGGGGACCAAAACGCAGCGAGTAAAGTGCTCATCCTCTTATTTATTAAAGAAAACACTTAATCAATACAAAACAAATGACGAAAACAGTCCAGTAAGGTGCATAGACTATAGCAGAAACAACCACCCACAAAACCCAGTGAAAACAAACACAACTAAATATGGCCTCCAATTAGAGACAACAACAACCAGCTGCCTCTAATTGGAGGTCATTGACAAAACTCACATAGAACTAGAAAAGCTAGATAAACATAGAAATAAGAAAACTAGAACCTAAACCCACAATACCCAACCACACAAAGCAAACACCCCCTGCCACGCCCTGACCAACTACAATGACAAATAACCCCTTTTACTGGCCAGGACGTGACAAGGAGTTGGTAATTGAAGGGCAGCTGAAGACAATCAATCATCAATGGGGCTGACCAACTGCTTGGGGGAATTTCAGGAAGCCATCCTGAAACACACACATACAAACAAAACCACAACACAGAAACTGGGGGACGTAACAAACAAAAAAATACAATCGGCTGGGGGCACGTAAAACGTCTGCCTTCTTCTCCAGTGCCATCTTAAAAGTAAAAAAGCTCTGACGAAGACCGTTAGGCCGATACGTAAGCTTATTAAATATCAGTGATACTATCAAGAGCAGTGTGCGGTTTCCTTTTTCCTTCACCATCTTAAAAGTAATGAAATTATTATAATAGTGCATTGTAGTATCTTTGTGACTATGTGCATCGATGAAAAACTGGGCAGCCCTATAATGTTTCAGAATCTTTCTCTGATGGTCAGAGGGAAAGAGTCAGGGGGTAGACAGAGAGAGAGACAGAGAGAGAAAGAGAGTAGAGAGAACTAGAAAGACGGCAAGACAGAGAGAGAGATTGATTATGAAGGAAAGAGAGAAAAAGTGAGAGAGAGAAAGAGAGAGACGGGGGAGTAGAGAGAGTTAGATTGAAGGAAAGAGAGAATGAGAGAGCGACAGAAAAAGATTGAGAGAAGGAAAACAGTGTTAGAGGGAAGGAGAGGGAGACAGACTTCCAGGCCGGCACCAGTCTATATTAGTGGTGTCTCCCAGTAATGTAACCGCTGCTCTGAGGAGGGCTATAGAATTTCCTGTTCCTCTCCGAATCTCAGCCAGAAATTAGGCCATCATTACATCTGGTGGAGAGAAACCCAGCAGCCCAGCTAGCAGTGGAAAAAATACAAGAGAAAACCGACCAGCCAGCTTGCCTGGCCCAACACAAGACCTACATATGCGTCCAGAAAAGAGAAAAAAAGTCTCAAATGAAAAACCTTTCCTCGTTGTGTGTTGTGATAAAATATACATTGCTGCTAGAGGGTCTAGGATGTAAGGTAAACTGTAAACTGCAAGCTCATCATTGGTCTGCTATGTCGTTTATTTAGACACCTTCATTATAGAGCAGGGGTGTCAAACATACGGCCCACGGGCCGTGAGGTGGTCCAGTCTGGCCCGTGTGTGGTTTGAGTAAAATAATGATTATAAAAATATATATATATATATATATATATGCACTGAGTATACCAAACATTAAGAACACTTTCTTAATATTGAGTTGCACAGGGAAGCTGGCCCATGTTGACTACAATGCTTCCCACAGTTGTGTCAAGTTGGCTGTATGTCCTTTGGGTGGTGGACCATTCTTGATACACACGGGAAACTATTGTGCGCGAAAAACCCAGCAGCTCTGTATTTCTTGATGCAAACCGGTGCACCTGGCACCTACTACCATACCCATTTCAAAGGCACTAACATTTTTTGTCACCCTCTGAATGGCACATATACACAATCCATGTCTCAATTGTCTGAAGCTTTCTTTAACCTGTCTCCTCCCTTTGATCTACACTGACTGAAGTGGATTTAACAAGTGACATCAATAAGGCATCATAGTTTTCACCTGGATTCACCTGTCAGTCTATGTAATGGAAAGAGCAGGTGTTCTTAATGTTTTGTACACTCAGTGATATACACTATATATACAAAAGCAAAACCCTTCAAATTGGTGGATTCGGCTATTTTAGCCAAACCCGTTGCTGACAGGTGTATAAAATCGAGCACACAGCCATGCAATCTCCATAGACAAACATCGGCCTTACTGAAGAGCTCAATGACTTTCAATGTGGCACTGTCATAGGATGCCACCTTTCCAAGTGAGTTCACCAAATTTCTGCCCTGCTAAAGCTGCCCCGGTCAACTGTAAGTGCTGTTATTGTGAAGTGAACATTTCTAGGAGTAACAACGGCTCAGCCACGAAGTGGTAGGCCACACAAGCTCACAGAAAGGGAACGCAGAGTGCTGAAGTGCGTAGCACGTAAAAATCATCCATCCTCAGTTGCAACACTCACTACCGAGTTACAAACTGCCACTGGAAGCAACGTCAGCACAAGAACTGTTCGTTGGGAGCTTCATGAAATAGGTTTCCATGGCTGAGAAGCCGCACACAAGCCTAAGATCACAATGCGCAAAGCCAAGTGTCGGCTCGAGTGGTGTAAAGCTTGCCGCCATTGGACTCTGGAGCAGTGTGTTACAAATGCACGGAGGCTTGTTGTGCAGTTAAACTGAACGTCATTACTTCAGATCAACATGTTAACAACTCGTACAAAACTCACTCATCCAATCCTCACACCTCTGTTCATGCACACTGTGCCTGATACATTCTTAAAGCAACAGTATTCAATACTCAACTGAGCTACGACACCATATTACTGAACACAACACAGTGGAAACGCATTCTCTGAAGGGATGAATCACACTTCACCATCTAGCAGTCCGACGGACATCCCAATGCATATTGCCAACTGTAAAGTTTGGTGTAGCAGGAAAAATGGTCTGGGGCTGTTTTTCATGGTTTAGGCTGCCCCTTAGTTCCATTGAAGGGAAATCTTAACGCTACAGCATACAATGACGTTCTTTACGATTCTTTGTTTCCAACTTTGTGGCAACAGTTTGGGGAAGGCCCTTTCCTGTTTCAGTATGACATTGCCCAAGTGCACCAAGCGAGGTCCATACAGAACTGGCCTGAACAGAGCCCTGATCTCAACCCTATTGAACACCTTTGGGATGAATTGGAACATCGGCTGCGAGCCAGGCCTAATTGCCCAACATTACATTTACATTTACGTCATTTAGCAGACGCTCTTATCCAGAGCGACTTACAGTAGTGAATGCATACATTTCATACAATTTCATACATTTTATTTTATTCTTTTCCTGTGCTGGCCCCCCGTGGGAATCAAACCCACAACCCTGGTGTTGCAAACACCATGCTCTACCAACTGAGCTACAGGGAAGGCAAGGACATCATCATTATCATCATTATCACAACCCTGGTGTTGCAAACACCATGCTCTACCAACTGAGCTACAGGGAAGGCAAGGACATCATCATTATCATCATTATCAAGGACATACAAATCTGAATGATAACATGTAAAGCAATTTACATATCATTTAACAAGACAAGAGTCTTGACAGGTGTAAGGATAATTGATACATGTTTATACATGTTCAGCTCACAAAATATGGAGCCTACCGTACAATACAATACAATATAGGCTGTAAACCTAAACTGACTATACAAAATATGTTAGGTAGTACTCCCACCGTTAAGGAAGCCTATAATGAATCAATTCTTGTGTACTTTTGAATCAATTCAAAAGTACACAAGAGCAAAGATAACAGGAAATATGCTATAAGACATGCTTTAAAACCAAATAACAATTTAGATCACTGTCTTGTCTGGAAATGAGAAACCCTCTCAGCTCCTTCCTCTTAACTATGGCTGTCTGGGTATCATTCAAATCTCTCAGCTGAACACAATTCATTATGAACATGGAAACACTGGGCGTGATGAGGGCAGTAAGGAGAGGACACACACTTACAGGGGAGACAGGCTGAGGCTGGATATCTTTCCCATCACATTCCTCAATGACGGACATGGTTGCAAACTCCACTTTAGGAGAGATTCCAGCATTCAACATCAGTACCCGACCTCACTAATGCTCTTGCATATATATATATGCAAGAGCACTAATTATATATATGCAAGAGCACTAATTAGCATTAGTATATATATCTACATTTTTTTATTTCACCTTTATTTAATCAGGTAGGCTAGTTGAGAACAAGTTCTCATTTACAACTGCGACCTGGCCAAGATAAAGCAAAGCAGTTCGACACATACAACAACACAGCCCTTCGTATATCAGCTGAAATCTCAAAGTGCTGTACAGAAACCCAGCCTAAAACCCCAAACAGCAAGCAATGCATGTGAAAGAAGCACGGTGGCTAGGAAAAACTCCCTAGGAAAAACTCCCTAGAAAGGCCAAAAACCTAGGAAGAAACCTAGAGAGGAACCAGGCTATGAGGGGTGGCCAGTCCTCTTCTGGCTGTGCCGGGTGGATATTATAACAGAACATGGTCAAGATGTTAAAATGTTCATAAATGACCAGCATGGTCAAATAATAATAATCATAGTAGTTGTCGAGGGTGCAACAAGCACGTCCGGTGAACAGGTCAGGGTTCCGTAGCCGCAGCCAGAACAGTTGAAACTGGAGCAGCAGCATGGCCAGGTGGACTGGGGACAGCAAGGAGTCATCATGCCAGGTAGTCCCGAGGCATGGTCCTAGGGCTCAGGTCCTCCGAGAGAAAGAAAGAAAGAGAGAAAGAGAGAATTAGAGAGAGCATATTTAAATTCACACAGGACACCGGATAAGACAAGAGAATACTCCAGATGTAACAGACTGACCCTAGCCCCCCGACACATAAACTACTGCAGCATAAATACTGGAGGCTGAGACAGGAGGGATCAGAAGACACTGTGGCCCCATCCGAGTTGAGTCTGCCGATAAGAATGTGGTGATTGACAGAGTCGAAAGCCTTGGCCAGGTCGATGAATACGGCTGCACAATAATGACTATTATCGATGGCGGTTATGATATCTTTTAGGACCTTGAGCGTGGCTGAGGTGCACCCATGACCAGCTCTGAAACCAGATTGCATAGCGGAGAAGGTACGGTGGGATTCGAAATGGACTTTAGAAAGGCAGGGTAGGATAGATAGAGGTCTGCAGCAGTTTGGGTCTAGAGTGTCTCCCCCTTTGAAGAGGGGGATGATTGCTGCAGCTGTCCAATCTTTGGGAATCTCAGACGATACGAAAGAGAGGTTGAACAGGCTAGTAATAGGGGTTGCAACAATTTCAGCAGATAATTTTTGAAAAAGAGGGTCCAGATTGTCTAGCCCGGCTGATTTGTAGGGGTCCAGATTTTGCAGCTAATTCAGGACGTCAGCTATCTGGATTTGGGTGAAGGAGAAATGGGGGAGGCTTGGGTGAGTTGCTGTTGGGGGTGCAGGGCAGTTCACCGGGGTAGGGGTAGCCAGGTGGAAAGCATGGCCAGCCGTAGAAAAATGCTTCTTGAAATTCTCATTGGTGGTGACAGTGTTTCCTAGCCTCAGTGCAGTGGGCAGCTAGGAGGAGGTGCTCTTATTCTCCATGGACTTTACAGTGTCTCAGAACTTTTTTGAGTTTGTGCTATAAATTTCTGTTTGAAAAAGCTAGCCTTAGCTTTCCTAACTGCCTGTGTATATTGGTTCCTAACTTCCCTGAAAAGTTGCATATCACGGGGGCTATTCGATGCTAATGCAGTACGTCACTGGATGTTTTTGTGCTGGTCAAGGGCAGTCAGGTCTGGAGTGAACCAAGGGCTATATCTGTTCCTGGTTCTACATTTTTTGAATGGGGCATGCTTATTTAAGATGGTGACAAATGCACTTTTAAAGAATAACCAGTCATCCTCTACTGACGGGATGAGGTCAATATCCTTCCAGGATACCCGGGCCAGGTCGATTATAAAGGCCTGCTCGCTGAAGTGTTTTAGGGAGCGTTTGACAGTGATGAGGGGTGGTAGTTTGACCACAGACCCATTACGGATGCAGGCAATGAGGCATTAATCGCTGAGATCTTGGTTGAAAACAGCAGAGGTGTATTTGGAGGGCAAGCTGGTTAGGATGATATCTATGAGGGTGCCCCTGTTTACGGATTTGGGGTTGTACCTGTAGGTTCCTTGATCATTTGTGTGAGATTGAGGGCATCATGCTTAGATTGTAGGATGGCCGTGGTGTTAAGCATGTCCCAGTTTAGGTCACCTAGCAGCACGAGCTCTGAAAATAGATGAGGGGCAATCAATTCACATATGGTGTCCTGGGCACAGCTGGGGGCTGAGGGTGGTCTATAGCAAGCGGCAACGTTGAGAGGCTTGTTTCTGGAAAGGTGGATTTTTAAAAGTAGAAGCTCGAATTGTTTGGGCACAGACCTGGATAGTAAGACAGAACTCTGTAGTAGATTGCAACTCCGCCCCCTTTGGCAGTTCTATCTTGTCGGAAAATGTTATAATTAGGGATGGATATTTCAGGGTTTTGGTGGTCTTCCTAAGCCAGGATTCAGACACAGCTAAGACATCCAGGTTGGCAGAGTGTGCTAAAGCAGTGAATAAAACAAACTTAGGAAGGAGGCTTCTAATGTTAACATGCATGAAACCAAGGCTTTTACGGTTACAGAAGTCAACAAATTAGAGCACCTGGCGAATAGGAGTGGAGCTAGGCACTGCAGGGCCTGGATTAACCTCTACATTACCAGAGGAACAGAGGAGAAGTAGGATAAGGGTACAGCTAAAGGCTATAAGAACTGGTCGTCTGGTATGTTCGGAACTGAGAGTAAAAGGAGCAGGTTACTGGGCGCGATAGAATAGATTCAAGGCATAATGTACATACGTATGGTAGGATGTGAATACGTTGGAGGTAAACCTTGTCATTGAGTGATGATGAGAGAGATATTGTCTCTAGAAACATTTAAACCAGCTGATGTCCCCACATGTGTGGGAAGTGGAACTAAAGGGTTGGCTTAGGCATATTGAGCAGGGCTAGAGGCTCTACAGTGAAATAAGACAAAAATCACTAACAGAACAGCAATGGACAAGGCGTATTGACATTAGGGAGAGGCATGCGTAGCCGAGTTTAGGCTGGCTGGAGACATGGCGATTCAGACAGCTAGCAGGCCGGGGCTAGCAAGCTAGCAAAAGGGCCTTAGAGGGATGTCGCGACGGAGGAAGTCTGTTATAGCCTCCTCGTGCGGAGCCTCCTCGTGCGGTTACGTCGATAGACCAGTCGTGATGGATTAGTAGGGTTCCGTGTATCAAAGGGGTCCAGTCCAATTGGCAAAATAGGTATTGTGGCCCAAGAAATTGGCTGATGGATCTCTTCAGCTGACAGTCCAATATGCTCTAGACAGCTAGCAGGCCGCGGCTAGCAGGGTAGCAGATGGGCATTCAGGGGACGTCACGACGGAGGGGCCCGTTGGAGAAAAAAAAACTCGGGCAGATTACATCGGTAGTCCAGTCGTGATGGATAAGCAGGGCTTCGTGTAGTAAAAGGGGTCCAAGCCAATTGGCAAAATATGTATAGTGGCCCAAGAAGTTGGCTGATGGACCTATTCAGCTAACAGTCCGATATGTTCTAGACAGCTAGCGGGCCGCGGCTAGCAGATGGGCATTCAGGGGATGTCGTGACGTGGGAGCCAGTTGAATAACCCTCTCGGGCAGATTACGTCGGTAGTCCAGTCGTGAAGGAGCTCCGTACCGGCAGTAAAAGGGGTCCGGGCCAATTGGCAAAATAGGTATTGTAGCCCCGGAGTGGCTGATGGACCTCTTTAGCTAGCCGGGAGATGGGCCTAGCATGGGCTAGCTCCAGGTCAACTGGTGCTTGCTTCGGGTCAGAGACGTTAGCCAGGAGTAGCCACTCTGATTGCAGCTAGCTAGCGATAGGAATCGGGGGATGTAGAGAGAAAATAGGTCCGGTATGCTCTGATTTGAATTGCGTTGTGCAAACTGGCGAGAGTTTTCCGAGCTATAGGTTACCTGATGACCGCTAGCAGTGGTTAGCTGACTAGTAGCTAGTTAGCTGGCTAGCTTCTGTTGGGGGATTCCGGTTCAGAAGAAAAGAAAAATACTTTAGATAAAAAGCAGATCCACACCAAATTGGGTGAGGCGGGTTGCAGGAGAGTATTTTGAAGTTGAGGTTTAGAAAAATATAAAAAAGATATGCGAAGAAAAAGATATATACTAGGGACACGACGAGACAAGGACAAAGACGTCTGACTGCTACGCCATCTTGGAAACACCCACCAACATGGTTCTCATTAGTCTCACTATAGCCTTGGGTGTGTTGGCAGAGCCCCCTGCTCCTCCCCCCTGGCAGCACACACACAGAAAGAGAGCGGTGTATTTATACATTGTCCCTGTGTTTCCCATTAGGAGGGCTCTGTAGCCTGTCTGTGTGTTCTCATTACCACAGGCCCAAACACTCTCAGTGGTAGTTACGTTCTCTCTCTCTCTCTCTGTGTGTGTGTGTGTGTGTGTGTGTGTGTGTGTCAAAAGCTCAAATCAACATGAGCGTATCCATAAAGTATTTATAAGCACTACAAAGATGCTTCACAAGAATGTATGACCAAAGTCATACTGCATAAAAGGTCATTTCACCTACTTGTACTTTACCTGACTGCTGAAGCGGCTATATAGGCCTTATAAAGGGATTATGACAATTATTCATTTAAACAGCAGATGAAACAGCAGGACTTTGGTCAAAGCCAAAGTGGTGTAATCTTTCATGGCCATCACAGTGGCACGCTCACTCCTTTCTGCTGTGCTCTGTAATGCATGAAACTGCACCCTTTCTCTTCCTTCTCTCTTGCCCTCTCACAGCTCCTATCTGCACTTCTTTACAAAACAGCAAGAGGTTGAAAACAGACGGTTCCCATTAAGAAATGTCATGCTTGCATTGTTCCATTCAACTCTGCCTCAAACACTGTGAGGATGCTGAGGAATAATTCAATTTGATCTGTATTTTTTTCTCTCCCCACATCTCTCTCTCTCCCCCAGGGAAACTCACTGTTGCTCCTAAACTGAGTGATGTTCCATTGAATCCCTATTAGAGATTAAATCTCTATCTGACGGAGTGAATCACCCTGTGAAACTGAACCACCATATGTGGCTGGATCGCAGTGGGCGATAGATAGCATTACTATGTCTCCTTGTGTGTGTCTGTGTGTGTGCGTTTTTCAATCCATGTGTAAATTAACTGAATCATTTTTTGTCCCTTTGGGTGTGTGTGTGTGTGTGTGTGTGTGTGTGTATGGCCTGGGTTAGTCTGTTTGTCCCGTAGGGGCAGGAAGCCACAGACAGCCATCAATGAGCGTCGGGCTGATTTACAGAGAGTATGTGAGGAAACCTTAATGACAGGGTCGTCACGGAAGTGGGATCAAATTCATCTTTATGGCTGCCTAACTATGTGGGAGGGGACAGTTGCTGTTTTTATCCACCCTGTCGTCTGCAGAAGTATGTCAACAGTTTGAAACAACCCACATTTAAAATCCAGAGCTGTACACTCAACGGGAGTTGAGATTGTATGTACTGGGTTTAGTGTGACTGAGATACTTTCCACATGCACACGTTTCAAGCGTGCTCAGTTGTGAACATTCAACATTCATCCCCTACATAGACATGATAAAATGCTAACAGAGAAAGTTAGGGTGTTCATCTTCAGTAGTGACTTTTGGGCATTGTGTTCAGCACCAATGAGAACAATAATGCTATCTAGAGTTAATACATGAACGTGGATCTATATTGCTGTATGTTGCTAGGCAGTGTAATGTGCAATCTGAAAAAGAACCCCTCTCTGAGAGAGAGAGAGAGAGAGAGAGAGAGAGATGGGAGGGATGACTCACTTCCAGAGATAAGCACAAGATAACGTTCCTCCTCTTCCTCCTCCTCCCCCGGGCATGTTGGCCCAGTGATTGACACCTCGTTAGGAGGTGCTCTCCTCTCCCTGAGGAAGAGGGTTTCACAGCAGTGCAATCTTTGATAACCCTGTCACACAATATCACAAACCGTAATTACGATTGGTGCCGGGGAATTGACAACACCTCTCCAGGGAAAAGGCTGCCATCACAGAACACTGCAGCACTCCTTCACTCTCTCTGCTCTGCTCTCAATGTGGTGTAATATAATCCTCAGATTGGACTGACAGAAATAACGGCACGGGAAAAGTGTTCAGAAGGCTTTATCTAAATTGCAATGCAAATTCTATACAAACATGCACATGGAGACTCCTGATGTCAGAAATGTATTGTGTCTTATGAAGTCCTTCTGTAGGTAGTAGGCACACTTCAAATAAAGTGTTACCAAAAACATAGCTGCTCCTCATTTCAGAGATAAAGAAAAGGCTTTAGGAATTAAATGTGTAGGTAAGGAAAGTAAACATAAGAATGATCTCAGAGAGATGACAGAGAGGAGATTGCGCCAACAAAACCAACAGCCAATGACAGATGTTGATGTGATCTGGTGTGGTGGGTGCTATCTGGAATCCTCGGGACGTACCCTAACCTTCAACCCTACCCTTACCCTAACCTTAACCCTTATCAACCATTTTAAATGTCAACTTCAATGAGGTAGGGACGTCCCAAGGAACCCGGGCAGCAAGGACACATCCGGCGTGACATCTCTTCCAGATGTGTGTGAGGGGCAGGTCAAGTTCACTGGATCAGATGGACAGCATGGTACAATATACTGTAATCTGCTTTCTACTTGGAGAAAGAGAGAGAGAGAGAGAGAGGGAGAGATAGAGGGATGGATTGAACAGGAGCTGTTAAACATTGCTTTGACCTTGAGGAGGTTTAAACCCAAAATTGGAATGTTAAACTATGTGCTATGTATGGCAACAATGTACAGTAGGATTCGTACTGGGAGTCTATTTTCCTGCAGGCTACAAACAACAAAACCTAATTATAGCTGGGCTCAGATGAGCTCACTACCAGGAAACTCCAAGGAATGAACATGAAAAATCTGTTTCATATTCCCACAAATCCTGCCTTGTTGAAATCTATTGCATTAAAAAGAATACTTCAGTGACTGTATTCTTATTGTAGATGTTCACTGATGATGAACATTCCAACCTTATCACAAATCAGGGTTGATGACACAAACTAGAACACACTGCTTCAGTGCTCTGCTGTGAAAGGCCTGTTTGAGTATGTTTGACTTGTTCTTTTCAACACAGTGAGTGAGAGCTTCTGCAGACGAGGGCGTTGTGAAACAGCAGTGATTCTGTACTTGTGTGAGAGGCAATGTCAGACATGACCATCTCAACACACTCAGACAGGCTCAGGCAGGGGCCGCTGGGAAGGTCAGTGTGTGTGTGTGTCTCAGACTCTGTGTGCATGTCTTATGACTGAGAAAACAGAGCCTGAAAATCAGTTTTTATTATTTGAAATACATGGATGGATGAACACGTTCTAGGCCAGGGGTTCCCAAACGTTTTCACTCAGTTCCACCTTCCAGCATCGGGGAACATTCTGAGCCCCCCCCCCAGACGCGCTCGCGCCACGTCTATTTCGATGGGCACCAGCAGTTCATGACACAAACTGTTCACACTCGTCTTGTTGGTGGAGAGAACATTTTGCAGGTTTAATGCTAATTTCCTGCAATTCTACACATTTTGTCATGGGGTGCAGGGAAACTGTTGCAGTTTTAAAACTAATTTTCTTGCAATTCTATACATTTTGCCATGTCTAATGTCTATTCATGTGACATCTGAGTGACTCGAACATTACTACAAAATCTATGGGCTAAAAAACCTAGCTAAAAATCATTAGCTGACATGGCCTAGTTGATCTGGACATTTCTGACCAGTTATAAATAACTCTCTAAGGTCTGCAATGACTGACATGACAAGAAGAACTGATGATGCACTACCCAATTCGAAATGGCACCTTGTGCATTCTACTATTGCAACTTTCTTTCAAGAGTAATTTGAAAGCCAGACTAACCCCCATGCCCCCCCTGCCGACCCATCGCCCCACAGTTTGGGAACCACTGTTCTAGGTTATAAAACAGCGATTTAGCCTGCTTTGTATTCACCTATAATAGACTAAGACGGACGAAGAGATTTGTTTTTGCATCCACCTGGCAGACTAGCACTATAGACAGTTAGCATTCACATTCTTCCCAAAGTGCACTACAGTTAGTTGGTTAGCATAGCTTTAGCATTCTTTACAAAGTCTACCCTGAGGTGATAAATGCTCAGTGGGGAAAGCTAACAACAACATGCAGTCAGACAGGTCGGAAGCGTTCCAAAATCATAAAACCTGTTGTCTGGGCAACTCGGTGAGGTACTAGGGGAGAGTAAACACACAATAAAATCACCACTGTGTGACCTGCCGTGTCCTCTGTGAAGATAGAGGGATCAGAAGTTCATAAGGTCAACCCCATACATAGTGACAGGTGAAGCAGAATGTTATTTGAGTCATTTGAAAACAGCAGTAGTATTTTAGCAATTATTCCAGTATTCTCCAAAACTAGGAAATGTCACTGAGCTCTCTGCATGATGAATAGTTATCATTACATCCATCGTGTGGCAACATTAACACGATAGCCTTCTTAAAATGTCCAAGGCAACTTGTGTGACTGGGCCATAATGCATGTTGATGCTGAGGTTTAGGTTTATATTGTGTCTCTATACTCTCTCCTGCCCTCCTCCAGATCCCAGCATTCCAGGCCAGAGTAGAGCTGTTGAGTAGGCCTAAAGTCTGACCACAGAGCAGCAGAGAGGAGAGGGACTGAAACTGAGGGACAAGCAGTCCTCTGTGTGCTCTGGCCTGGGCTGCTGGCTGTACAAGCACTTGCTGACAAACCAGTAGCAAGCCAGGCATCAGGAAGATGCACTGACAGACAGGGAGGCAGACAGAGAGAGACCTGGCATACACATATTATGTGTGTCATAAATGGCACCCTATTCCCTATGGGCCCGGGTCAAAAGTAGTGTACCATATAGAGAACATGATGCCATTTGTGATGCAGCCTTAGTATATGTTCAGTCAGCTAAGTCAAATCAATAAGGGCTTGAAATTATTAAGGCATGCACTGTACGTCAATAGAGGTCGGTCAGTGGTACTCTTATAGGAGGAAAACATAGCCCATATTACTATGAATCCAGAGACTAGAAGTGGATATCATTCAGCTAAATGACCTGAAGGTTGCTTAGGCACTGCATTGACTCAAGTCCTCAACTCTGTGCCAAGCACTTACTACATCTAACTGATACTCAACATTTTCACAATGAAAATGGGGAGTGTTCTTTCAGCACACCTGCTAACCTGTCTGAGACTAAGGGCTCGATTCAATCCGTAGCTCAGAATATATGCGTTGTAGCGCAGTTCACATTTAAAGGTAATTTCCGATTGAGCCGACGTATCGTTTACCATGAATGCAGTCTCCGCGACCTTGGGAACATTGCTTTTAATTGTCAACCGTGCTATAAAGCAGATCTTCAGCGCAGCGGATTGAATTGTGCCCTAACTGTGTGTATGCATAAACTACTGGACATGAGCCATATATATAGTTCACATGAAGTTACGGTCAGCTTAGCCACAAACTATACAGCCACAGACTTCAGAGAAGCTTGGACACAATAGATACAAGAGTGAACAGAAAAACCACAATAAAGATCAACAAAATGAAAGACAACAAAAAAAGCACCCTAAACAATGGCTGTATGAAAGTTGAGTAGCTGACCTACGTATGTGACTGCCAGACATGGGACACAAGCTATTTTAAGTGCAAAGCAACAATGCCCCTACACAAGCAAGGCCTCTGAGCGTTCAGTGCATACCAACCATTCACAAGATTCCCATCCACCTCATTTAGCCTAACCAGAGAGCTGCATTTGATTAACATCCACCCAGGATAAAGAAGTTGTTTTTCAAACCAGACTTCACAGTTGGCTGTAACCACTGAGATAAAACTCATGTTCACTGTTGAGCTTTTCCAGCTGTAAAAATGATTGCTATTACCATGTTGTTACAAAGTGAATACTATATACAGTTTATGAAGCAGATTTGTTTACACGCCAAACCTTAAACTACATTTTAGGCAGGTACCCTAGCGGTTAAGAGCGTTGGGCCAAGAACCGAAAGGTCGCTGATTCTAATCCCCTAGCCGACTAGTTGAAAAATATGTTGATGTGCCCTTGAGCAAGGCACTTAACCCTAAATGCTCCCGTAAGTCGCTCCGGATAAGACCACCTGCTAAATGACTAAAATGTAAATGTACACTTGGCTAACAGCATGATCCAATGCATCAACTCTGGTTTATAACACATGAAAATAATAGATATTTCAAATCATGACAGTTGGTGCAAAGGTGGGATTGTTTATTCTTTAAAGTAATCAGTGTGGATATAAAGAAATGTTTCTATAAATATAATGTTTTTAATAACAAACAAATGCAGAACACCAGAATTAAACATAATAGATGTCAAAGGCATGAACATGTTGTTTAATAGAGAGCCATCCATGCATTTAGGGTAAAATAACTTTCATGCATTTGACAAGAACATAACAGAAGATGTTTGAGGTGGGGACAGATTACGGTGTCTTCCTTTATAAAGCCTAAAGACAGCTGCTCATCCTGCATGGTTAGCACCAACACACACGCACATACACACACGAGCATGTGTGCACACAAACACAAGGACACAGTTAACCAGGAGAGAAATGACTCAGGGGTGAAAGGGGACTGCTCAAAGCTGCCACCTGGGCCCATTGTAAAAAAAAATACAGCCACATTTTGCCAACAATTTCCTTCTGGGGAATAATCCTTTTCTGACTCTGATTACCTGTAGGTCTGAAAATTACAAAATGCACTGTCCTATCTCCTTCAATTATTCATTTGTTTTCAGTTTTTATAAGCCAATTATACAGCCAGCTGTAGAGTAGGCTACTGCGTATTTCAACTGTCTGTCTGTCTGTCTGTCTGTCTGTCTGTCTGTCTGTCTGTCTGTCTGTCTGTCTGTCTGTCTGTCTGTGAGAAAGCATTAGGTGTGCAGCTGATGTGTTATTTAGCCCACCTCTGAGTCTGAGCAGTCTCTGTCCAGCATTCTGTATTCCCCTAGCCTGGTCCAAGACCTGATTGTGCTGTCCTGCCTACTCCTATGGTTCTTCGGGGTTGGCAAGACAGCACAAACAGATCTGGGACCAGGCTAGTATTTCTCCCCAAAGTGCTCAAAAAGGTAAACAAAGCCACAAACAACGTGTGTCTGTTCTGTGTTAATAGGCAGCAGGACTATCTGAAACACATAAACAAAATGTTGAAAAGATCCTGCAAATGGTTTACTTTCATTCTATTACAATATTTTGTCACCAAAAGACAGCTTTTAACTTTGGTGCAACTATTTGGGCTTTATCCTGGGCTAAATGTTCTCATTCTGGCTCATTCTCATTCAGGTTATGAAAACATGTGTATTTGGAGGATTCATGTCATGTAGGCTACACAGTACATGTGCACACAATCCCAAATCTATACCTACTTCCTTGTTATAAAAATGCTGACTGTACTTTTAACCGTCAAATCCAAGGCATTTAGAAATATGTTGAACACATAATCCCAAACCTATACCTCATTTTAAAATACATGTGCATCATATTTTTAACCTTCAAATCCCAGGCATTTAGGCATTTAGAAATATGTTGAATAGAAGAGAACAGTTGGACAGAAAGAACAGCAGTATTATGGGGGATAAGGACCCACGAGGAAGCAATTGTTTTTCACGGGACTCTGCTGCTTAGAATAGAAACAATGTTCCGAGCCAGTCTACTGATCAAAGACAGCTCCAACCCTCTCCCAGCAGTGACCGAGCCAACTCAACCGCTCCAACCCTCTCCCAGCAGTGACCGAGCCAACTCAACCGCTCCAACCCTCTCCCAGCAGTGGCCGAGCCAACTCAACCGCTCCAACCCTCTCCCAGCAGTGACCGAGCCAACTCAACCGCTCCAACCCTCTCCCAGCAGTGACCGAGCCAACTCAACCGCTCCAACCCTCTCCCAGCAGTGACCGAGCCAACTCAACTCAACCGCTCCAACCCTCTCCCAGCAGTGACCGAGCCAACTCAACCGCTCCAACCCTCTCCCAGCAGTGACCGAGCCAACTCAACCGCTCCAACCCTCTCCCAGCAGTGACCGAGCCAACTCAACCGCTCCAACCCTCTCCCAGCAGTGACCGAGCCAACTCAACCGCTCCAACCCTCTCCCAGCAGTGACCGAGCCAACTCAACCGCTCCAACCCTCTCCCAGCAGTGACCGAGCCAACTCAACCGCTCCAACCCTCTCCCAGCAGTGACCGAGCCAACTCAGGTCCTAAGACAACCACATCCTTCATGCTAAATGCTCAGTCAGCTGGCTCTTTATCACCAAGGTCCATTTCCATTATGCCCAAAGTGTGTCAAATAAATGTTGGTTTTAATAGAGGGAAACAACTAAAAAAGAGAATTTTGAACTTTAAATACAAATATATACTTACAAAAATCTCACAAAATGTTTTATGTACAATAGAAACATCATGTACCAATGAGTGTCTCTGCATGGCAATTAAGTCCAAAAACGATTATCATTCATTCAGTCTGTAAATAAACAATTTTTTTGTGTGTGTGGGGGACACCCATCATAGGCTACAGTACATCGAGGTCTCACCCCACTCAGACCACTCACACCGTGGTCTCTCCCTGTCTGTTGTTAGCCAGTCTCGTATAAAACCTCTTCCAGGAGTTGAGGGTCTTCCCAGACCAGATCCAGAACCCGGACGTTATCCCCACGATCAGAGTCATGAGGTACTTGATCATGAAGACGGTGAAGTCGGGGCTCATGTTGGGGTGTGGGTGGGCCGGACAGGGCACGGCGTACGTCTTACACGTCTGGCTGATCCACGTCCTCTCCCACTGCTCCCGGAAGGCCTGCTCGTAGAAGTAGCAGGCGATGACGATGGTGGCGGGGACGGTGTAGAGCACGCTGAAGATCCCTATCCTCACCATCAGCTTCTCCAGCTTCTCCGTCTTGGTGCCGTCGTGCTTCATGATGGTTCTGATCCGGAACAGAGACACGAAGCCGGCCAGGAGGAACGAGGTGCCAATGAAGAGGTAGACAAAGAGCGGCGCTAGGACGAAGCCTCGGAGAGCGTCCACGCTGTTGATGCCCACGAAGCACACGCCGCTAAGGACATCCCCGTCCACCTGGCCCACCGCCAGGATAGTGATGGTTTTAATGGCGGGCACAGCCCACGCCGCCAGGTGGAAGTACTGCGAGTTGGCCTCGATGGCTTCGTGGCCCCACTTCATCCCTGCTGCCAGGAACCAGGTGAGGGCAAGGATGACCCACCAGATGGAGCTGGCCATGCTGAAAAAATACAACATCATGAAGAGGATGGTACATCCCTCCTTTTTGGTACCCTGCACCACAGTCCTAATGTCGTTGTCAAACCTGTCATTGCAAACCACCTTGTCCTCAAGGAGAAATCCAGCTATGTAGGCAATGGAAACCATGGTGTAGCAACCGGATAGGAAGATAATAGGACGCTCAGGGTAACTGAAGCGCTTCATGTCCACCAGATAGGTTAAAACGGTAAATAACGTGGATGCACAACATAACACGGACCAGATTACTATCCATATCCTGGCGAATTTTAACTCTTCCTCGCTGAAGTACATCATGCCGTTAGATTTCTTTGGCTCGCAAGGTGCGCCACAGTCATCCTCACCGAGAAAACGGTAATTCAAATAAGTGGGTACTTTCAGAGAAGCCGGGCACTTGAACTGTCCTTTTACAATCCCAGTATCGTGCGGAGGCTCCGTTACATCAGGGGTGGGATTGACCGGTGTGCTTTGACCCGACATATTCTGCCCGACGCACAGCTCGCCCGCTCCGTGAACCGGGAAAGACTCGCAAGCGAGGCTGACCGGCCACTGAAAACCGAATTTGTTCATGAGCGCCTCGCAGCCCTGTCTCGCCCTCTCGCACAGTGACCTGCACGGGGGAAGCGCCTGCTCAAGCACCGTGCACACAGGCGCATACATGGAGCAGAGGAAAAACTTTAAATCAGGAGAACACTGGACTTTCACAAGCGGGTAAAACTGGTGTACCTCGAGCCCTGCTTCCTCCTGGTTTGTGTGTCCTAGTAAATTTGGCATGATGGTCTCGTTGTATGCGATGTCCGTACAAAGTGGAATAGAAATCGGCTGGCAAAAGCCGTGCTCCGGAATAGACATTCCCCGGTCGCCATACTGTCCATTTACCCTTATAGATCCTAGACTGATCAATAAAAACACCTGCAAAAATATACACAGTACTCTGTTGTAATCCATTGCGAAAGCATTACGCACGGACACAGACATACTTTCTTTGCGGTTTCTTCCAAAACTAGCTAGCTCGCCAGCTAGCGAGCCACTACTTCCCCGCTCCCTTTCTGTGCTGGGTTTTTCTTTCCTTGTAAATGTAACATTACTCCCTTCCTGCGTAACTTTTGGTTGTTTTCGCTTCTCCCCGCCGTTGCGCAGAGATGTTGAAGGTCCCCCAAAATCGAAAAATATCGCTGACAGAATTTGGAGAAAAAAAATCCGACCTACTATACACAACACACAGGTCCGGACTCCACAATGTTCTTCTGCTACTCTAGCTGCCCGACAAACGTGATAGCCTCTCTCTGCTCTGCGCTGTTCAAACCTGTTTCCAGGCGCCCTGCTGTCTCAGTGATCCGTCTCTCTCTCCTCCATATGGAAAAAAGGGTTGGACTAACAGATGGCATGGTTTAGGGATCGTCTACAATTGTTCATCTTGTGCATGGCTGATGAGTTTCAATGTCTTAGTTCTATAGCCGAAACAATATTACATATTTCATATAAGAATTATGCCCTTATAAATAGGCCTATGATACTTCTGAAAGCCACATCTAGGACCACTGATGAAAGGCAATATTATTTTACCAATCTGACAGAAGGCCTACTGTTTATATGAGCAAAACCCTTTACCCTTAATTAACTTCTATGTTCATTAAAACTGTGAGGTACTGACTCAGAAATATCCTATTAGACCTCCTCAAATAGTCTACTATTGTAACAGTCCAGACTCCCTTGATATTATCATCCAGTAAAACTGTGTGTGACTGTAAAACACACTAAATAAATGCCATGCGCTTTACATATTACAAATGAGTAAATGGGTCTTTTATAGAGGGAAGAACAACCAGCATAATTTTAATCGGTCTCCCCTTTCAACCATAATGTTGTCTCCACCGTTAGGCCCCAGGGACAGGGATGAAAGTGGTTTGTCACCATGAGCCTTTGGGATCAGAGGGGTTTCAAACCCAGCTCCCACAGTGGTGCGCGCAGAGGGAACAGTGGGAGGGAGAGACCCTGTGTAGAGGAGAACAGGAAGGAAACCGTGAAAGAGAAAAAGAGAGAGAGAGAGAGACCCTGTGTAGAACACCAAAGGAAGGAAGAGAGAAACTCCACTACAGTGAGCTTAACAGAGCAGTCCTGCCCCCCTTGACTTTCAGGGAGTCTATTATCTCTCATTTGTCATCAACTGTACTGCACTGTACCTTACTGTTCACCAGAGTTATATTAGATAATGTAAGGCTGTTTATTGTATAATAACAGTATCATAACAACATAAATAATAAGCAAATCAACTACTGTTGCAACCACCAATAACACTATGATCAGTTATAGAGCATCAATAATATGATTAGCCCAAGTGATGTGCATCAAAACATATTTCTAGTTAATGTCACAGAGCACTCTCTAATGAGAATTCAAAACAGCATGGCTCACAAGCTGAGGCCAAGCAAATACAGAGGATCCCTAATGTTAATGAGTCACCCAGGCATTCTGACTGGTTAGGAGGCATGTCTGTTTGTGGTATGGAGAGGGAGTCAATAAGTATGTAATATATCCTGACAGAAGAATGCAGTGAGATTTGGTTCTTCAAGCTACACCCTGCCAAGAGAGAGACAAACAAACTCAAAATGACTTATGTTACTAAATGTCTTGTTTTAGGGCTGGGTGTCTAGCCAAGTCTATTCAGTTTGGAATAAAGTTGTCCAGAGCAATCAACGTTACAAAGACAAAGTTAAAACCTTGAGTCAGATTTCACCTTCATGCAGTTGATATATGATCCAACATTAAAGAGATAAACTGGAATTAAGTATTGGAAATGCATTTTTGGGTGGGGAATTTTTTGGTGCAAAACAGTTTCAGAACCATTTATGACCACATGCAATAACCACAGAACAGAATAGAATGACTTCTTCACGTTTTTCCAAAGAAACTTTAAAAACGTTACGAACATTACATTCTTACAGCAAACATTGTGTTGTTGCAGTTTCCATGTATTTTTCTCCTACCTGTCTGTCACAGCAGTCATTATGACCCGGAGGTTGTTTGTTTTCATGTTATAAATTATATCTGTTTTTTGACCTGCAGACGTGAAAACTGTACTAATAACTGAAGTTACATTATTTTTCATATATGCATCCCAAATGGCACTCTATTCCATATATAGTGCACAACAGTTAACCAGAGCCAATAGGGATGCAATTTGGGATGCAGTCTTGGAGATGTTGTTGACCTATTGGTATGGTTTGAATCAGAGACATAACACCTTGGTGGGTGTCCAGAGAAAACACTGTTGTGGTTTCAATACAAAGAAGGACTCTGTAATCAGGCCAGCTGAGCTCACATCAAACAGGACTGGAAATACATGATAAATCACTAGAAACTGTTGCTGGTGCAGTTGAGTAAATGATGCCTTAAATAAAACAAAGTACGGTACTTAGATCAATTCCAGGGATAACTCATTTCCGGAAATAGCTAACTATGTAAATACTGATGAATAGGAGGACAAAGGCAACCAATATCCACACTAGCATGACCACACTAGATTGGAGTTGTGGTAGAATTAGTATGAAGTAAGTATGTAATACATGACCTAACAACAGCTGTTTTGCATTGGTAGCTGAACACAGTTTGAAGCATTAATAAACTTTATTTATTTCAGGTAAACCAACAATAAACAACATTTACAGAAGGACATTACATCTTCCATAATAACATTACATACAGGTCGTAACAAATAGGTAATGCAACAGCTATTCTACTAGTATATTCTAAGTTTCAGTTTATAAAGTGACCGGTAACACTTCTTCTATGTCCGAAACCACTTGTGAAAAATGATGTATTTTCAGAGCATCATACAAAAAAGAAAAAATAGATATGCAAGTGAAGCTTTTTTTTTTGTACTGGAAAACACAGATTCAGTGTTGAGTACAGCGGGGGTTGCATGTCTGGTTCCAAAACGCCTTTCCCAACATATGCTGTACATCTACGCAGTTAAGAAACTGACAAGGCCAAAAAATATACTGTATGTGTATATATCCATATATATTTAATACGAATCCTCTCTTTTACGGCGTTAAGGTGACACCCGTGACCCTGTATGTACGCAAGCATAGTACAAGCGTCACTATTACATTTTACACAAGGCGTTTCACCTCCCCTTTTATATACAGCCTAGTAAGACAGTTTATAACAAAGGGTACAAAATGATTAAATATTGACATGTATCTCGAAATATGACTCAGAATGTGCACATTCCGTAGCATGACAAATATAGCAAACAGATTAATCTTAAGCCATTCCCCAATTCAGATTTGAATGGTGCATTTGTAAATGCATTTTATTAAACATCTGGAAGTTAACTTTACAAGCAAGAACCAATGGTAACATTAAAATGATAGTAGGTCCCATTAAAATGTTCATAATTTTGACCACCACAGTGCTCAATGTGCAATTTCACTACTTTTTTCCCAAGATTTCCCTTCATAGAGAAAATGCTTTTAATTCCCAAAGGAGAAAAAAAGAGCTTTCAGGAACTCCACCCACGCAGGCAGGCAGGTAGTCCAAAACATATACAGTATTTTCATGTTTATGTGATATCGCAGGCAGGCGGCAAAGGAAGAAACTCCTGGGACACAAAGGCACAAAATAAAAAGGGGGAAAAAGAAAAGTGATATGCCACACACACACACAGAAAGCAGGAGAGTAACGTATCAACAATAATTATTCAGCTGCTAATACCTTACTGTATCCCATAAAGCCATGCAAGGCCAAGTAGAGCGAGCTGGGCGATCTATCTCAGCAGAGCTCTCAGGTATTTACCCTCCTCTGTCACGCTGCTTTAGTCACATTAAGATGCCACTCTAGACTCTCCACCCTTCCTCACCGTCTTAACTATCACAACACAGAATCACTTGCCACACCAGGAATGACACTGAAGTTCTATGAAATCACTTCAAGTATTTGTAGTAGTTCTCCTTAAAGTCTTACTGGGGTTGGAAACTGGGGTCTGTTGGCCTATATTACGGTTGCCAAGGGAGGGCACTGATATTTCTAGTCTATGCAGGCAAGCGCATGTGATTAAGGACAACACAGGTGCAAAAAGGGACTATTTTAATAAGCTGGAATGTACAGTAGGGCAAGTAGGTTAAAAAAGTGCATTCTCAAAAAGCTAATGACACAAGTCGTCACTATCACTGTGTTTCTCTGTCGTTGCCTCGAGTGCTCTATACCACACCAACCACCACTAGAGATGGTGGGACAATTAAAGCTGTAGCATAACATGAACTTGGCCATATGGTGAACTATGTCAAAGCCTTCTACAAGACTCCTTTCTTTTTAGTGTGTCCTCCTCCTCCCTCTATGATAGACTAGCAGGTGAGGCAGGGGTGGAGAGGGACTGTGTGTGGCCAAGTGTCTACAGTATAATACCTGTGACTGTCTCTCATGTGTTCTCATGTGTGTGTGTGTTAGTGTGTGTGTGTGTGTGTGTGTGTGTGAGTGCACACACACGTCTTTCTAATGTTGTCAGCGTGGATTAAGAAAACTCCTGATCTCCTGATCGTCAGTGTGTGTCCATGATGTCTCACTCAGAACTCTCCTCCCCCTCCTCTACTTGTGAACAGTACAGGCCCATTCAGAGTAGTGGTAGATTTCAAATCAATCCATAAAAAGGGAACCCATATTCTCCATGTTACTGGTCATTGCTATATTACCTAGCTCACACATGAGCATATGAGCAGGTATTTTTATACAAAACAACACCCAGTTGAAAATCGAACACAAAGAGATCTTTGTACCAGCCAATGAAACAAAACTATTTGTTAAATCAATATCACACGATATCATAAAAAGTACTCCTAATAATTGTATTGACGTGATAGCTGAGACAAACAGCCAATGGCGTAATCGTCTAAAAACATTTGTGATGACGTCTGATATACAGTACATTACTGGACGGTGATGGTATCAAAGGACGTGAAGGAGAAGTGGATAGTCATGGGTCGAAGTAACCAAGAGATCAAAATCCCACTGAGCCTATTGCCATTGTGTTTTACCATCTAGATACAGTGCACAACAGGATGCGGTATAGATAACAGTACCTCATGGCCTACATGGAAGCACCAATGAAAGGGTATTGCCCATGTTTGATGCACACGCAATCACACAGATATAACACACCCACATACACTTGAGACGAACCACAGCGAATTCACCATATAACATGTGACTCTTCACGATGTCATCGATGCTCATTGCTTTGCGTGTATGCATCATCTCCAGCAGAGACTAACGGATTATTATCACCAATATCACTATTACAGGATTACTACCATTTCTCTTATGATTATTATTGATTTGATGTCATTTGACTCTGGTCTGACAGTTACAGAGGAGGAACAGTTCAAAGTTAAAGAGAAACATTACTACCGCTTGTCATTCTCAGTTAAAATTTGTGTTGTGAGTGTGAGTTAAACTGTCCAGTGGGTGTGTATCTGTGTTTGTGTACGTGTGAGTTTGTGCATGCGTGTGTGAATGCATGCAAGTGCAGCATGTCAGTGAAAGAATTTAAGCTTTCTTGGAGTCCGTGATATATTTTCTAAATATGAGTATACTGTACATACAAATATACATTCTTACATAGGTAGTTAGAAACACAAGCCACAGTATGTATCAATAGTATTGTAAAGTCCCTTGATGATTAAGGGTATTGTAAATGTGTCAACAATATATGAGTATCATAACATTATAAAAGTCAACAAAAATTGCAAATTATAAAACTGAAATTGGAGGTGTCACCCACCAAAATGTATACACTCAGGCACACACACTCAGGCGCACACACACACAGACACACACACACAGACACACACGGTTGGAAAGGTAATAAGTTAAAGAAACAGAAGAGGGTATGTGATCCCGGTGGCTCCTCCATCTCAGTGTCTTTGTCCTTCTCTCTTGGACTGACCACAGCAGCAACCTGAAAAACACAGAAACAAACACATGAGTTAATCTGCCAACTGGAAATAAACTAATCACAACTACCTTATTTCTGAACGACCCCTTAGGAGAGAAGTAAAAAGAGAGAGAAAAATAGAGACACAGAGAGAGAGAGATTGAGAGAGATAACCCAGTAGACCTGGCTGGCTTGGAGCGCTCCTCTAATCCCCTTCTTTCTTTCTAGTGACCATACTGCAATAATAAATAATGCATGTCTCTCCCTGTGTCCTCTCTCTCTCTCTCCCCCCTCTCCCCCCCTTCTCTCTCTCTCACACTCTTTCCCCCCTCTTTCTCTTTCTCTCTCTCGCTCAGCCTTTGGAAGTCCATTCCCAGTGGATGTGAGGTAGTCTATGCCAGGAATCTGAAGTCTTGGATGGACGCCTCCTTTATCTGCTGCTCATACAGCTCTCTGACTCAAAACACATACAGGCGGTGTAGGAATGTGTGTGTGTGTTAGTGTTTGTGTGCGTGTGTGCATGTGTGTGTGTGTGTGTGTGTGTGTGTGTGTGTGAGAGAGAGGGGTAAGAGGGAGAAAGAGAAGTAGCGAGAAGATGAGCTTGACTTCAGGTTGCATTGTGTAAAGCAGAGATAGAGTATGGAGTCTTGTTTAGGTCAAAAAGGACACCGCGAGATGAACAGAGTGGACATAGGACAGAAACAGAGCAAAGGGGAAAAACAGACAGAGAGAGAAAAGGAGAGAGGATGTGAGGCTGAGAAGTTCAAGGTCACAGAAGCACTCAGTCTCTCTCCCGTTCATCTCTCTCTCTTTCTCTGCCTCAGGGTGAGTTATTGGATGGCAGGTCGTGAGGCCCACAGAGGGATCTCTCTCTCCTCCCTCTCTCCTTTTGCTCTCCTCCCTACTGTATCATATACTCTTTAAGTCAACAATGGAATGTGTTGTTTTTGGGGCCTGATTTAGTCCTGTGGGATGAAAAAGTACTAAAGATGAGTGTGTGTAAGTGAGTGTGTGTGTGTGTAGGGGGTTCTGCATGGAACCAGATGGGTAGGATTTGTAGGGTGTGGCCATGTCCAATAGGGCCAGCTGTTGTCTGTCATACAATGGTGAATAGACAGAACCCCCCCACCCCCACACAATCACATCATTAAGAAGGGAAAGTGCTTAGTGCTGGGTGGTGGGATATTTAACAATGGAGAGAGAGATGGAGAGAGAGAATAAGAAGAGGTGACTACTAAAAAAACCAAACACAAGCTAACCTCTCTCTCTGATCACCCTTCCCCCTCCACTCGCCCGCACCTGTAGCCTGCTCCCCCTTTTCTCCCCAATCCCACCTCTCCCCCCACATCCCAGTCTCTCTGAGGCCATGTTCAAATATCAGCACAGTTCTCCTCTAGATGTTCATCGGGCAGCCAGTCAGTCTTGCAGTGAGCGGGTCGCTCCCCAGACAATCCCCTCCTCAACACACACAAACCTTTAATCCCTTATACCTGCCTGATCAAAGAGCCTGTCACTACCGTGAAGCAGCAGCTCTGGAAATACTAATAACCCCAGATGAACACCTCAGAGAACGGAGACAAACCTCTCAGGTGTTGCAGAATACTAACACACTTCAAATGAGCCTAAGTAGTATATAAACACCAGAGACATAATAACGTAGACAAAAAACACTGAGGAGTTTTAAAACAGTCAAATACTTCAAATAGGCCTAACTATCTTATCAATGAGTACATTTACATGCACACTAATCATTTGGTATTAAACTGATTATGGCAGTAGGCAGATTATGCATAAGTCATGTAAACACCTTGCTCTGCTTCGCTTAATCGGCGTAAGGTCAAAATCATAGTAAGCATACGTCGATTAAAACACCTGGTGTTCTGAGCAATCTTTCAAATGATTAGGACATGTAAAAAAAACACCTGAACCGGCGTTCCAGCGGTGTATTTGATCTGGTATGCTAGCACCAGCCCAGCGAACCTCCCTCTTTAGTACATGAGAAGTGAGTTTGGAACAACTGAATGTATGTGACTTAGAAGTGGTTTTCACATACAAACTTTATATGTCCCAACTCAGAATCAAATATGCTTCCCAAAAGAACATGGTCGCTGTGGTAAAATGTTTATTTTGATTGGTGATTTTCTGCATTTATCAGAGTGCCATCAGGTAGCCTGATTTCAGATGTGTCCATCTAAACAGGATTATTAGGGAAATCGGTCTTCTTGCAAAGCATGTAAACGTTTTAATCAAACTATTATATTAATCTGACGATCCACAATAATCGCATTAGTGTGTGCATATAACCGTACTCAATTACATTTTTACAGGTCTCTTTAACAAACAGGATTTGGTTCTAAATTCTACAGATTATTATCAATCCAAAACACCCTGAATTAACAGGAGTTGTCGACATTGGTAGTCAGGAAAGCTTGACTGAGGAAGGCTGACGCCCCCTGCCTACCCTCCCTCCAGAGGTCACGCCCTCTGACCCCTAACCCCCACAGCGGTCCCGTCATGTCTGATCCCGGGGTAATGAGGTGCGTCAGCCCGCCATTAAACATCACTCACACAACACCCTCAGCTGAGACAGCCCTGATGCTTTAACAAACTGTTTTACGTGCTGGGCTATAAACTGTGTGTGTGGGTGTGTAGGTGTGTGTGTTCGTGAATTGAGGATTTGGAGTGATTTTAATTAAGACAAATCATTTTCCATTTCTTTTAAGCACAGGTTTAATTAAAAACCCCAAAGGTTCCCTACTGGATGTAGACTGGACTTAAAAGTTTCCAGTTATTAGAATGATAGGAATGCTGTGTAATGGCAACTACTGTGTTGGTTGCCATGGCTACTGCAGACTTCACTGGTCTTACATGAGCAGCCGTTTCCAGTGTGCTAGTAACAATAATTAACAATTTAGAATGCCTAAATGATCTAAATCATACTCTCTTTCTCTCTCTCTCGTATGCACGCACACGCACACGCACACACACGCACACACACACACACACACACAGTCAAATCCTCCCAGAGTCGTGGGTACCATCGGTGGTTTGCAGATTGTTTTCTCTGCTTTAACGGACTAACAGAAATCTCCCCACCTGTTTGCTTAGTGGAATACCCTTTACATGTACATTTATTTAACAAGACATGGAGCTTGTCTGTGGTGGTTTTTCTGGTAGGGTTCCAGCCATGGTTTATCACTAATAAAAACAGTGTGAATACCAGAGCCACTCAGGCAGGGCAGCCTAATGCTTACCAGTCTATAGTCCTATAGCCTGTCACAGTACTACGCTCCCTTTATTAAAACAGCACTCTACATTTCCATACACCCCAGCCTGCCAGGCTAAACATGACTGGGCCTAATGAAATATGAAAGAGAGAGAGACAGAGAGAGAGAGAATGAGAGAGAGAGAAACACACACACACACACACACACACACTCACACATACATTTATGTTTATTTAACCTTGTGGGGACACAAATTATTCCCATTCAAAATCCTATATTCCTTAACCCCTAACCCTAGCCCTAAACATAACCCTAATTCAATTCTAACCCTAACCAACTAGAAATATCCTTTTTCATTGTGGGAACTAACAAAATGTCACCAGTCGGTCAAATTTGTTTTAGTTTACTACTGTTGTGGGGACTTCTGGTTAAACCCGTCTACCACGCACACACAATGCATGCTCGCGCATGCCTGCACACACACACACAGGTTTGTAGCAGGGGTTAACGGGTACAGGAAGCAGCCACTCCACCTTCAGGCCCCCGGCCGTCACATGACATGCAGATTCCAAAGGGGAATTGGCTGATGACCCACACGCTGGTGGGTATATGGAGAAGTTGTTTTATTCCAGCATTGGCTTAAGACCCTCACACGCTATCTCCCTACCTCAGAACAGACAGAGGCACCATGCATGGGCTAGCTAGCTGACTAGTGAGGATAACACAGCTACGCACAGTTGTCTCTGCTTCTCTCTCTTCTCTCTGGGCAGAGGGGTTAAGTTAACCACTTCCTGTGTGTGTGGGGGGATGTGTGTTTGTGTGTGTGTGAAGGTGTGAGGCAGTGGAGGTGGTCTCCCCAGGAGAAGAGGTTCTTTACTACACATGGATGTGTTTTCTATTTCCTCATATCCTGGCACCACAACCCCACTGTTGAACATCTTCCATGTCAGCACTTCAGATACAGCCAGAGTAGCACGTACACACTTTCTCTCTCTCTCTCTCTCTCTCTCGACACACACTGAGTACATATGCACTGCATACGGTATACACACTAGAGGTCGACCGATTAATCGGAATGGCTGATTAATTAGGGCCGATTTCAAGTTTTCATATTTAACTAGGCAAGTCAGTTAAGAACACATTCTTATTTTCAATGACGGTCTAGGAACGGTGGGTTAACTGCCTTGTTCAGGAGCAGACCGACAGATTTTTACCGTGTCAGCTCAGGGATTCAATATTACAACCTTATGGTTAACTAGTCCAACGCTCTAACCACCTGCTTTACATTGCACTCCACGAGGAGCCTGCCTGTTACGCGAATGCAGTAAGAAGCCAAGGTAAGTTGCTAGCTAGCATTAAACTTATCTTATAAAAAACAATCAATCAATCATAATCACTAGTTAACTACACATGGTTGATGATATTACTAGTTTATCTAGCCTGTCCTGCGTTGCATATAATCGCTTAGGTACACGTTGCTCCAACCATAAACATCAATGCCTTTCTTAAAATCAATACACAAGTATATATTTTTAAACCTGCATATTTAGTTAATATTGCCTGCTAACATGAATTTATTTTAACTAGGGAAAATGTGTCACTTCTCTTGCAACAGAGTCAGGGTATATGCAGCAGTTTGGGCCGTCTGGCTCGTTGCGAACTGTGAAGACTATTTCTTCCTAACAAAGACAGCCGACTTTGCCAAACGGGGGATGATTTAACAAAAGCACATTTGTGAAAAAAGCACAATCGTTGCACGATTGTACCTAACCATAAACATCAATGCCTTTCTTAAAATCAATACACAGAAGTATATATTTTTAAACCTGCATATTTAGCTAAAATAAATCCAGGTTAGCAGGCAATATTAACCAGGTGAAATTGTGTCATTTTTCGTTCATTGCACGCAGAGTCAGGGTATATGCAACAGTTTGGGCCGCCTGGCTCGTTGCAAACTAATTTGCCAGAATTTTACGTAATTATGACATAACATTGAAGGTTGTGCAATGTAACAGGAATATTTAGACTTAGGGATGCCAGCCGTTAGATAAAATACGGAACGGTTCGGTATTTCAGGAAAAACGTTTTGTTTTCGAGATGATAGTTTCCGGATTCGACCATATTAATGACCTAAGGCTCGTATTTCTGTGTGTTATTATGTTATAATTAAGTCTATGATTTGATAGAGCAGTCTGACTGAGCGATGGTAAGCAGCAGCAGGCTCGTAAGCATTCATTCAAACAGCCCTTTCGTGCGTTTGCCAGCAGCCCTTCGCAATGCATTGCGCTGTTTATGACTTCAAGCCTGTCAACTCCCAAGACTACAAGACCATGGTGCTTGCCTATGGAGCTGTGAGGGGAACGGCACCTCCGTACCTTCAGGCTCTGATCAGGCCCTACACCCAAACAAGGTCACTGCGTTCATCCACCTCTGGCCTGCTCGCCTCCCTACCTCTGAGGAAGCACAGTTCCCGCTCAGCCCAGTCAAAACTGTTCGCTGCTCTGGCACCCCAATGGTGGAACAAGCTCCCTCACGACGCCAGGACAGCGGAGTCAATCACCACCTTCCGGAGACACCTGAAACCCCACCTCTTTAAGGAATACCTGGGATAGGATAAAGTAATCCTTCTAACCCCCCCTTAAAAGATTTAGATGCACTATTGTAAAGTGGTTGTTCCACTGGATATCATAAGGTGAATGCACCAATTTGTAAGTCGCTCTGGATAAGAGCGTCTGCTAAATGACTTAAATGTAAATGTAAAATTAGGCTGGTGTAACCGATGTGAAATGGCTAGCTAGTTAGCCGGGTGCGCACTAATAGCGTTTCAAACGTCACTCACTCTGAGACTTGGAGTAGTTTTTCCCTTTGCTCTACATGGGTAATGCTGCTTCGAGGGTGGCTGTTGTCGATGTGTTCCTGGTTCGAGCCCAGGTAGGAGCGAGGAGAGGGACGAAAGCTATACTGTTACACTGGCAATACTAAAGTGCCTATAAGAACATCCAATAGTCAAATCGTATAGAGAGAAATAGTCTTATAATTCCTATAATAACTACAACCTAAAACTTCTTACCTGCGAATATTGAAGACTCATGTTAAAAGGAACCACCAGCTTTCATATGTTCTCATGTTCTGAGCAAGGAACTTAAACGTTAGCTTTTTTACATGGCACATATTGCACTTTTACTTTCTTCTCCAAAACTTTGTTTTTGCATTATTTAAACCAAATTGAACATGTTTCATTATTTATTTGAGGCTAAATTGATTTTATTGATGTATTATATTAAGTTAAAATAAGTGTTCATTCAGTATTGTTGTAATTGTCATTATTACAAATAAATAAATAAATCGGTATTGGCTTTTTTGGGTCCTCCAATAATTGGTATCGGCGTTGAAAAATCATAGTCGGTCGACCTCTAATACACGCACGCACGCACGCACGCACGCACGCACGCACGCACGCACGCACGCACGCACGCACGCACGCACGCACGCACGCACGCACACACACACACACACACACACACACACACACACACACACACACACACACACACACACACACACACACACACACACACACACACACACACACACACACACACACACTATGGAGGAGTCAGTCAGAGCAGAGGCCTTAGCTTTCAGGCAGCACAGGTGCAAGTCATTATACACACATTCCTGGGTGCATTAAGAGTTGCGTCTGTGAGGCGCTGGGAAGCTGGGTGTTTACATAGCAAGTCATCTCTACAGCCTTGTTCTACACTACCCTGGATTTACGACTGCAACTGCTACTCCTAACAGCACCAGCCTCCAAACCACTATTACTGCAACTGCTACTCCTAACAGCACCAGCCTCCAAACCACTATTACTGCAACTGCTACTCCTAACAGCACCAGCCTCCAAACCACTATTACTGCAACTGCTAGTACCACCACCGTTCAAATGACCACTAATTTCCATTACAGCTACAACGGCTTGGCTGGCTGAGGCCAAATAAAGAGATGAGAAACTGTAGTTCGAAGAAGAAACTACAGACATATTCTATTCTGCTTTACACACATTTTTTGAATATGTCATTTTAAAGTGCACATGAATAAATAGGAGCTGTGGTGTGGGTGAATGATGTCTGACCCCCTTTGACATGACCAGTTTGTATGTCGTGTGTCTGTGTTTGTGTGTCCATTGGATCTTCAACGGAAAGATCAGCCTCTAAAGCACTGCGCTCACTAAAGATGCCGCCAGTGTCAAACTATTTCTGGGGCGAGAGCGGCGAGCGGTTACTTTTTTCTCATCCCATAAATCGCTGTTGGTTTGAGGGGTGTATTTTTTGTCTGAGGACTGGCTGATTTCCCCCTTGTGGGGTTTCTGTCAGTAAAGACATGGAAACACAGCTGAGAAGAAGACAGGAGGAGGAGAGGAAGAGAGGAGGAGAGGAAGAGAGGAGGAGAGGAAGACAGGAGGAGAGGAAGACAGGAGGAGAGGAAGACAGGAGGAGGGGAGGAGGAGAGGAAGACAGGAGGAGAGGAAGAGAGGAGGAGAGGAAGACAGGAGGAGAGGAAGACAGGAGGAGGGGAGGAAGAGAGGAGGAGAGGAAGACAGGAGGAGAGGAAGAGAGGAAGAGGAGGAGAGGAAGACAGGAGGAGAGGAAGACAGGAGGAGGGGAGGAGAGGAAGACAGGAGGAGAGGAAGAGAGGAGGAGAGGAAGAGGAGGAGAGGAAGAGAGGAGGAGAGGAAGAGGAGGAGAGGAAGAGAGGAGGAGAGGAGGAGGAGGAGAGGAAGAGAGGGAGGAGGAGAGGAAGAGAGGAGGAGAGGAGAGGAAGAGGGTGAGAGCTATTGCTTAGGCGCCTGACTGTAGTGTGACAGCGGAGACTGCCACTGTGTGTGTGTGTGTGTGTGTGTGTGTGTGTGTGTGTGTGTGTGTGTGGTGTGTGTTTCTCCCTGCAACAGTATCTAACCCTGCTGTAAATCAGTAGACCTCCTGCTGGGAGCGACCCATTCACAGACCAGCCCGATACTATAACACAAAGACCACCATCAACCCCCATTAAAACACACAGCGCCCCCATTCATCTCCAGTCACACCGCCATAACTCTCTCCCTCCATGGACCTAATGGTTGTGTGTGTATGTGTGTGTGTGTGTGTGTGTGTGTGTGTGTGTGTGATGGGATGCTCCATAACTCTCCCACCATGGAGAGGAAATGGTTATGTACAAGGCTGTGCTCCACTCGGTCTTCCCCTTCACAGCGTCCTCCCTCCTAGAGGGAAATGACTGCTACATTGTGGACGTCTGACAGGCCTTGTGAGGGGTAAGTGGCTTTTGGAGGATTGTAAAGAGCCAAAGCAAACATCTATTGGAGTTAGAAGAGACTATCCAGTGGTACTACTAATGCCTAGTATAAATAGACCCAGTCAGTCCTCCAGTCCCATGGAGCAGCTCCTCTGGTGTCTGAGTCTGTGATATTTTATTTTATTTATTTATTTCACCTTTATTTAACCAGGTAGGCAAGTTGAGAACAAGTTCTTATTTACAATTGCGACCTGGCCAAGATAAAGCAAAGCAGTTTGACAAATACAACAACACAGAGTTACACATGGAGTAAAACAAACCTACAGTCAATAATACAGTAGAAAAATAAGTCTATATACAAAGTGAGCAAATGAGGTTAGATAGGGAGGTAAAGGGAAAAAAGGCCATGGTGGCAAAGTAAATACAATATAGCAAGTAAAACACTGGAATGGTAGATTTGCAGTGGAAGAAAGTGCAAAGTAGAAATAGAAATAATGGGGTGCAAAGGAGCAAAATAAATAAATACAGTAGGGGAAGAGGTAGTTGTTTGGGCTAAAATATAGATGGGCTATGTACAGGTGCAGTAATCTGTGAGCTGCTCTGACAGCTGGTGCTTAAAGCTAGTGAGGGAGATAAGTGTTTCCAGTTTTAGTACCGGGAGCTAAGATACGTACTGGAGGCTGTGATATGTACAGGAGGCTGTGATACGTACAGGAGGATGTAATACATACAGGAGGCTGTGATACGTACAGGAGGCTGTGATACGTACAGGAGGCTGTGATACGTACAGGAGGATGTAATACATACAGGAGGCTGTGATACGTACAGGAGGCTGTGATACGTACAGGAGGCTGTGATACGTACAGGAGGCTGTGATACGTACAGGAGGCTATAATACGTACAGGAGACTGTAATACATACAGGAGACTGTAATACGTACAGGAGGCTGTGATACGTACAGGAGGCTGTGATACGTACAGGAGGCTGTGATACGTACAGGAGGCTGTGATACGTACAGGAGGATGTAATACATACAGGAGGCTGTGATACATACAGGAGGATGTAATACATACAGGAGGCTGTGATACGTACAGGAGGCTGTGATACGTACAGGAGGCTGTGATACGTACAGGAGGCTGTGATACGTACAGGAGGCTGTGATACGAGGCTGTGATACGTACAGGAGGCTGTGATACGTACAGGAGGCTATAATATGTACAGGAGACTGTAATACATACAGGAGACTGTAATACATACAGGAGGCTGTATGTATTGGGTCGCAAAGTTCCAGAAACTTTCCCAAAATTCAGAGATTTTCAGAAATCACGGTTGGGAAATTCCCAGAATCAGGAGGGAATAAGCAGGATATCCAGAATCCTCCAAACAGGATTTCTGAAAACCCAGGGAATTTGGGGAGGGTTACTGACATTTCCCAACACTGAGTCCCACAGACAGTAGCTAAGACAGCCTGCTCTAGCCTAATGCAGACTATGGACAAGGGCTTTACAGTGCATTTGCATATTCATGTTTGAATAATGATGCTACAATAGTCTATACACGGTCTTGTATGGTAGAGCATTGCGCTTGAAACACCAGGATAGTGGGTTTGATTCCCAGAGCCACACATACATACAAATGTATGCACGGATGACTGTAAGTCGCTTTGGATAAATGTGTCTGCTAAATGGCATATATTATTATTCTATTGTATTTATGGATCTGATGCAGTACGGTATACGTGCACAGTTCTATATAGAACACTACAGATTACAGCTGGCTTGTAGTAAGTAGATCTAGAAGGAAGGTGAGGTCTTCCCACCAGTGTCACGGTTGTCGTAGAGAGGAGCGGACCAAAGTGCAGTGTGTGTGTCGTTCCACATTTTATTTATACTGTGAAATTATGCAATACATAAATAAACTTGAATGACAAAAAAACAACAAACCGTGACGCAGAGGTGAAACAGACACTACTCAAAACTAATCTCCCACAAACCCAGGTGGGACAAACACCAACTTAAATATGACCTCCAATTAGAGACAACAATGACCAGCTGCCTCTAATAGGAGATCATCCCAAACAAAGCCCAACATAGAAATACAAAACTAGAACAACCCAACATAGAAAATCTAACCTAGAAAAAAAACCTTGTCACTCCCTGACCTGCTCTACCATAGAAAATAACAGCTTTCTATGGTCAGGACGTGACAACCAGGGCCCAAACTAAGGACATGCCTCTGTTTGCTGTTCCCATATAACACTACAGTGACAGTACACACGGACAGACAACCTCAATAACCCTCTCTCCATCCCTACCTCTCTCCTACTCTGTCTATCATGACTTACTACTGTAAAACTACCTGGATCTACCAAAACTCCCCCTGCCCTTTCCACCCCAACCCAGCAGCCAGAGCTCCAGCTAGCCACACCCACACACACACATTAACACTTAGCTGGCTAAATCACACCCAGTGGAGAAATGAAAGCAGAACCAGTAGCATGGACATGGGATTAGCTATGTTTGCAACATGGCTGAAGTGGGAAGTGATGCACCTCAGAGTTAAGGTCACTGTCTGCCCCAACACAACACCCTCAGAGTTAAGGTCACTGTCTGCCCCAACACAACACCCTCAGAGTTAAGGTCACTGTCTGCCCCAACACAACACCCTCAGAGTTAAGGTCACTGTCTGCCCCAACACAACAACCTCAGAGTTAAGGTCACAATATGTCCACACAACACCCTCAGAGTTAAGGTCACAATCTGTCCACACAACAACCTCAGAGTTAAGGTCACAATCTGTCCACACAACACCCTCAGAGTTAAGGTCACAATCTGTCCACACAACAACCTCAGAGTTAAGGTCACAATCTGTCCGCACACAACAACCTCAGAGTTAAGGTCACTGTCTGTCTGCACACAACCCTCTCAGAGTTAAGGTCACTGTCTGTCTGCACACAACCCTCTCAGAATTAAGGTCACTGTCTCTCTGCACACAACCCTCTCAGAGTTAAGGTCACAGTCTGTCCATACAACACCCTCAGAGTTAAGGTCACAATCTGTCCGCACACAACAACATCCGAGTTAAGGTCACAGTCTGTCCGCATACAACACCCTCAGAGTTAAGGTCACAGTCTGTCCATACAACACCCTCAGAGTTAAGGTCACAGTCTGTCCGCATACAACACCCTCAGAGGTAAGGTCACAGTCTGTCCGCATACAACACCCTCAGAGTTAAGGTCACAGTCTGTCCATACAACCCCCTCAGAGTTAAGGTCACAGTCTGTCCGCATACAACACCCTCAGAGTTAAGGTCACAGTCTGTCCGCATACAACACCCTCAGAGTTAAGGTCACAGTCTGTCCGCATACAACACCCTCAGAGTTAAGGTCACAGTCTGTCCGCACACAACCCCCCCAGAGTTAAGGTCACAGACTGTCCATACAACACCCTCAGCCTGAGACAAACTCTCAGTACTATCTGGACAGCACACAGACACAGACACACTAAAGACACTTATTAAGCTTCACAGTTTCTCTCTTTTAAAGGAACATTTACAGTAGTATATTCCAAGTTTTGTGAGATGGCGATGAATGGCGTGCTTTGCGAGGTGAAGAAAAACAAGGGTCTGGAAACTTGGCTTAATGAGCAGTGTTTCATTTGAGGGCCGTTAGTATTGTAGAGCCAGTTTAGGCCTCCGAACGCCAAACCCACGGTGAAAAGAACTATTAACTACACCGTCCATTCTCACGACAACTTCAGTAGCTCGCTGCCTCTGTGTGTGTTTAAAGTGTGTGTGCGTAAAGTGAGCGCGGCTAAAGTGTGTGTGTGTTTGTGTGTGTAAAGTGTCCGTAAGTAAAGTGTGTATGTGTCTGTGTGTGTAAAACATGTGTAAAGTGTGTGTGTGTGTATCCTCTCCACACATGTTGAGCAGCTGGGTGGAGAGAGGAGGAAAGAGGAGAGAGGAGGAAAGAGAAGGAAAGAGAAGGACAGAGGAGGAGACAGGAAGAAAGAGGAGGAAAGAGGAGAGAGGAGGAAAGAGAAGGAAAGAGAAGGAGAGAGGAGGAGACAGGAAGAAAGAGTAGGAGAGAGAAGGAGAGAGAAGGAGAGAGGAGGAAAGAGAAGGAGAGAGAAGGAGAGAGGAGGAAGAGAGAGGAAGTAGCCCTCTAAACTCAGAGACGACCCTGGTTCTTTCTCCGTCCAGCCCAGCCTAGGCCCAGGGGTTTATGGGTAGGCTGCTGTTGGAGGATCAGTCTGCTGTGCTCTACTGCTTCTGTTCTGTAAACTACTGGAGTACGGTCACTGTGGAGGAATGATCTAAGGAGAATCTACTAGTCTCACGTTCACTGTGGAGCTACGTTCTGCCTGGAAAATACATTGGAAATGCGTTGGTTTCTACGCTTCATCAGATACAGATGAAGTGCAAGGACAAGGACAGGGAAAGATGCTGAGGTACATAATGGATGTTATAGGACTTCTCATTTCCATAACCATGAGAGGAGTGTGCTGAGTCGATGGAGGGAATGATCCATCCCTTAGCCTCTAGTGGGGTGTCTTTCTCTCTGCCCCCTCTGGGCCTCGTTTAGCTGCCAGAGCCCTCCCTCCCTCCATCCACATAGGAGTAAACAACAGAGCAGGATTGGGCTTGGCGTTGGACTCCCCCAGGACCCCGAGCGAGCTGGCAGAGAGACGTCTGTTTAGCATCTGTCAGACACGATGGAGCCAAATGGAGGTAAAGTCACATCAGCACTGGGATAGAAGCCCTTGTCATCTCACTGCCACGTGTCGCCTGGGGCGACACACACACACACACACACACACACACGCACACGCATGCGCACACACACACAGACGAACACACCCTTCTTCAGAGAGACCCAGCTCAGCCTGTGTCGACTACCCGGCCCCCAAGCCCTTTTCCCTGGCCACCACATCAAATCACTGCCCCTTCTCTTCACTTGTCATGGAGCTCACACCTGAGCTTGGATCTGCTGGGATGTGACAGAATACAATAGCTCAGTGGACAGCACCCTGTACACTTCTCACATAACATGGTTTGGCTAGAGAGAGAGAGAGAGTTTATGTTCTGCAGAGGGGGAGAGGCCAGATGTTTCTCAATGACAGCTAAGATGGTTCAAATAGTAGGGTTTTGTATACTGTGAGTTACATGAACACATTCAATGGGTGTAGAGCACAGTATACACTACTGTAACATACAGTTACAGTATCATTTGAGGGTGTGCTTCAGCAGCGGTGCTTATTCCCCCTCTCTCTCTCTCTCTCTCTCTCTCTCTCTCTCTCTCTCTCTCTCTCTCTCACACTCTCTCTCTAGCTCTCCTTCTCTCTCCCTCTCTCCAGCTCCATCTCTCTCCCTCTCTCTAGCTCCATCTCTCACTCTCTCTCTCTTAGGATGAAGACATAATTGAAGGCTCGTCTAATCTCTCGCAAGACTGTCATCAGAATGGATGTGGAGAAAAATATTTCAATGAAGGACTTTAAAAGCCTGTTTTCCATCTGTCCATTCTGTCCCCTAGACAGAGAATCCCGCCCAATCACTGCGTCCACAGATTAAGTTTTTCTAATTTTCGGTGACAACAGACCTTTAAATAGCTGCAGTTGGAGCCACTCTAAGCCATCCATCCCTCCTCTGCCCTCCCCTCCCCTCCCCTCCCCTCCCCTCCCCAGTCTTGAGGGCAGGTTCTTAGGGGTGGAGACCCAGAGGATGAAATAGGGATTTAGACCCTGATCCAGAGGGGGGTAAGACCAGAGGCCTGCTGGGTTTAGTCCTGGGCTGGGACCCTCAGGCACTGTCTCTCTCTGACGGTCTGTCTCTGACAAAGACAATCTGTTCCTCTCCCTCTACTCTCTGAAACAGAGCCTGTCATACTCACACAACTCTGAAGAACCAACTGAAGAACAAACTGAACCGATTCATCAGCGTGGACGTCCCTTTGGATACTGTGTGTGTGTGTGTGTGTGTGTGTGTGTGTGTGTGTGTGTGTGTGTGTGTGTGGACAGTTCACAGGAGGTTAAACAGACAGAATACTGAGAAGAGGAGTTCTGAGATGTGGGGATAGAATGGTTTAAAGGACAGCGGCATAGTCAAACCCCAGCTGAAGAGACTAGTGGGGTTAGGACACTAATGCAACCCTATAACAGCCCACACCCTTAGGGCTCTGGTCAAAAGTAGTGCACTATATAGGGGATAGGGTGCCATTTGGGATGCACTCTGAGTCTCTAGTGGCTGAGTAACTTTAGACCTTTGTGGTGTTGCACAGAACTTACTGTACTCCTCTGTTTTGGTTTCCTGCATGCTCAACTTCCCACACTGGCCGGAGAGTTCACAGAACTTACTATACTCCTCTGTTTTGGTTTCCTGCATGCTCAACTTCCCACACTGGCCGGAGAGTTCACAGAACTTACTATACTCCTCTGTTTTGGTTTCCTGCATGCACAACTTCCCACACTGGCCGGAGAGTTCACAGAACTTACTGTACTCCTCTGTTTTGGTTTCCTGCATGCACAACTTCCCACACTGGCCGGAGAGTTCACAGAACTTACTATACTCCTCTGTTTTGGTTTCCTGCATGCTCAACTTCCCACACTGGCCGGAGAGTTCACAGAACTTACTGTACTCCTCTGTTTTGGTTTCCTGCATGCACAACTTCCCACACTGGCCGGAGAGTTCACAGAACTTACTGTACTCCTCTGTTTTGGTTTCCTGCATGCACAACTTCCCACACTGGCCGGAGAGTTCACAGAACTTACTATACTCCTCTGTTTTGGTTTCCTGCATGCTCAACTTCCCACACTGGCCGGAGAGTTCACAGAACTTACTATACTCCTCTGTTTTGGTTTCCTGCATGCTCAACTTCCCACACTGGCCGGAGAGTTCACAGAACTTACTATACTCCTTTGTTTTGGTTTCCTGCATGCACAACTTCCCACACTGGCCGGAGAGTTCACAGAACTTACTATACTCCTCTGTTTTGGTTTCCTGCATGCTCAACTTCCCACACTGGCCGGAGAGTTCACAGAACTTACTGTACTCCTCTGTTTTGGTTTCCTGCATGCACAACTTCCCACACTGGCCGGAGAGTTCACAGAACTTACTGTACTCCTCTGTTTTGGTTTCCTGCATGCACAACTTCCCACACTGGCCAGAGAGTTCACAGAACTTACTATACTCCTCTGTTTTGGTTTCCTGCATGCACAACTTCCCACACTGGCCAGAGAGTTCACAGAACTTACTGTACTCCTCTGTTTTGGTTTCCTGCATGCACAACTTCCCACACTGGCCGGAGAGTTCACAGAACTTACTATACTCCTCTGTTTTGGTTTCCTGCATGCTCAACTTCCCACACTGGCCGGAGAGTTCACAGAACTTACTATACTCCTCTGTTTTGGTTTCCTGCATGCTCAACTTCCCACACTGGCCGGAGAGTTCACAGAACTTACTATACTCCTCTGTTTTGGTTTCCTGCATGCTCAACTTCCCACACTGGCCGGAGAGTTCACAGAACTTACTATACTCCTCTGTTTTGGTTTCCTGCATGCTCAACTTCCCACACTGGCCGGAGAGTTCACAGAACTTACTGTACTCCTCTGTTTTGGTTTCCTGCATGCTCAACTTCCCACACTGGCCGGAGAGTTCACAGAACTTACTATACTCCTCTGTTTTGGTTTCCTGCATGCACAACTTCCCACACTGGCCGGAGAGTTCACAGAACTTACTGTACTCCTCTGTTTTGGTTTCCTGCATGCACAACTTCCCACACTGGCCGGAGAGTTCACAGAACTTACTGTACTCCTCTGTTTTGGTTTCCTGCATGCACAACTTCCCACACTGGCCAGAGAGTTCACAGAACTTACTATACTCCTCTGTTTTGGTTTCCTGCATGCTCAACTTCCCACACTGGCCGGAGAGTTCACAGAACTTACTGTACTCCTCTGTTTTGGTTTCCTGCATGCTCAACTTCCCACACTGGCCGGAGAGTTCACAGAACTTACTATACTCCTCTGTTTTGGTTTCCTGCATGCTCAACTTCCCACACTGGCCGGAGAGTTCACAGAACTTACTGTACTCCTCTGTTTTGGTTTCCTGCATGCTCAACTTCCCACACTGGCCGGAGAGTTCACAGAACTTACTATACTCCTCTGTTTTGGTTTCCTGCATGCTCAACTTCCCACACTGGCCAGAGAGTTCACAGAACTTACTATACTCCTCTGTTTTGGTTTCCTGCATGCTCAACTTCCCACACTGGCCGGAGAGTTCACAGAACTTACTATACTCCTCTGTTTTGGTTTCCTGCATGCTCAACTTCCCACACTGGCCGGAGAGTTCACAGAACTTACTATACTCCTCTGTTTTGGTTTCCTGCATGCTCAACTTCCCACACTGGCCGGAGAGTTCACAGAACTTACTGTACTCCTCTGTTTTGGTTTCCTGCATGCACAACTTCCCACACTGGCCGGAGAGTTCACAGAACTTACTGTACTCCTCTGTTTTGGTTTCCTGCATGCTCAACTTCCCACACTGGCCAGAGAGTTCACAGAACACATTGCACAATTTTGGAAATATGTAATGGATGGTTTTGTTGGAAAGACAACTGCAAGGTCAGATTCTCGCTGTTGTGAGGTGATTTTCTAATAGATCACATCTGGCCAGACTCCGAAGAGCAACGAGAGGGCGTTTACCTTTGAAGAACATGCACATACTAGAGCGGAGGACAATTGTTTCACAAACCACACTTGACATTTTGCCCAAAATCCGTTCCGAGTCTGAATGTGTACACTGCCTGCTAACTACATTACCTCTCACAGCAGTCTCAGTGCACTATATGTGCACCATCAATATGCTTTATCTCAATATACAATATGCTTTATCTCAATATACAATATGCTTTATCTCAATATACAATATGTTCTATTTCCAATATGCTGCTATCTAAATCTCTATTAACACTGACTCATTTGGCCTCAGTCACGGCCCTCAGATCCAGAAGCATATTTATAGGGCCACAACGACAGGCCCAGAGCAACATTCCCTCTCCCTAACAAGCACTAAACAGGCCCAGAGCAACGGTCCCTCTCCCTAACCAGCACTAAACAGGCCCAGAGCAACGTTCCCTCTCCCTAACCAGCACTAAACAGGCCCAGAGCAACGTTCCCTCTCCCTAACCAGCACTAAACAGGCCCAGAGTAACGGTCCCTCTCCCTAACCAGCACTAAACAGGCCCAGAGCAACGTTCCCTCTCCCTAACCAGCACTAAACAGGCCCAGAGCAACGGTCCCTCTCCCTAACCAGCACTAAACAGGCCCAGAGCAACGGTCCCTCTCCCTAACCAGCACTAAACAGGCCCAGAGCAACGTTCCCTCTCCCTAACCAGCACTAAACAGGCCCAGAGCAACGGTCCCTCTCCTAATCAGCACTAAACAGGCCCAGAGCAACGGTCCCTCTCCCTAACAAGCACTAAACAGGCCCAGAGCAACGGTCCCTCTCCCTAACCAGCACTAAACAGGTCCAGAGCAACGTTCCCTCTCCCTAACCAGCACTAAACAGGCCCAGAGCAACGTTCCCTCTCCCTAACTAGCACTAAACAGGCCCAGAGCAACGTTCCCTCTCCCTAACTAGCACTAAACAGGCCCAGAGCAACGTTCCCTCTCCCTAACCAGCACTAAACAGGCCCAGAGCAACGTTCCCTCTCCCTAACTAGCACTAAACAGGCCCAGAGCAACGGTCCCTCTCCCTAACCAGCACTAAACAGTCCCAGAGCAACGGTCCCTCTCCCTAACCAGCACTAAACAGGCCCAGAGCAACGTTCCCTCTACCTAACCAGCACTAAACAGGCCCAGAGCAACATTCCCTCTCCCTAACCAGCACTAAACAGGCCCAGAGCAACGTTCCCTCTACCTAACCAGCACTAAACAGGCCCAGAGCAACGTTCCCTCTCCCTAACCAGCACTAAACAGGCCCAGAGCAACATTCCCTCTCCCTAACCAGCACTAAACAGGCCCAGAGCAACGTTCCCTCTCCCTAACCAGCACTAAACAGGACTACTAAACATGTTACCCCTCCACCATGACACTAATACATACACACACTCCACAGAGCTGGTGGCAGAGCAGGCTGAATTTAGTGAGGAAATGAGCTGGAACATACCAATCTATTTCTGTACATTCTCTCTCTCTCTCTCTCTCTCTCTCTGTAATGAGATTATAGGAAAATGGAAACACAAGGCATAACAGATAATTGTAGTAACTAATTTAGGAAAGGGGGAGAGAGAAAGTAAGAAAGAGAGAGAGAATGAAAGAAAGAGTGTGAGAGCAAGAGAAAGAGAGAGAGTTTTGTGTGTGTGTGTGGTGTGGGGTGTCTTGAGGTTGGGGACAGTCTGTGACACTGCTGGCTAAAGGTGGATCCTTATCGTAATCACTAATATCTCCATACCACAGGGACCACACACACACACACACACACACACACACACACACACACACACACACACACACACACACACACACACACACCCACACACACCCACCCCCACACACACACACACACACACACACAATGCACATGGTGACATTATGGTGGTGGGATGGGAGAGGTTGGTCATGGCTGTCATGCACTATTATTGGGGAATGCTATGGCACACTGCAAACTCTCAACTAGCATGTAGCCTGTGGTAATAAGAGGTTAGAAGAGTTTATGATTCCCTGTGACACTAAACATGTTTACACAGAGATACAGGTCCCACTGGTTAGACAACAAACCATAGCCTTGCTGTTGAACAAAAAGCACATCTGAAGACCGCAGGTAGCTAGCAGCTACAGTACCTCTACTGTACCTTTACTAAACAAAAAAATATATATATCTCCATCATTACATTTTCTCAAGGATACTGTGGCATAGAAAGAGAGAGATGGAGAGAAAGAGAAAGAAGGAAGGGAGGATAATTATAACATGGTGTGTAATTAAGGCTGTAAAAACTCCCCTCCCTCCCTCCCAGCTGTAGCCCACTGGGTACATTCTATAATCCATATTCATATTCCGCTGAGCTGAGCTGACACAGAAAGTGAACCAGTGATGGGACGCTGAGGAGCCAACAGTGCCACTGGCATCATTACATATTCATTGGCCTTAAAGCCATGTGTGTGACTGGGTAGGCTGGTGTGTGTGACTGTGTAGGCTGGTGTGTGTGACTGGGAGTGTGGACAGGTAGGTTGGTAGGTGGACCAGTTTAAAGGACCAATGGGTCGGACAATGAACTCACTCTTTCGTTCACACACACACGCACAGACACACTAGAACGATAAAACAGAGTATAAGATTGGTTAAATGACCCGTGATGTGAGTGAAGATTAATCCTGATCCTTAACGGGGGCTCACATCCTGAACAGAGTAGTGTGTGTGTACGTGACCATGCACTGAACTCTAAGCACACACACACTACTCTGTTCAGGATGTGAGCCCCCGTTAAGGATCAGGATTAATCTTCACTCACATCACGGGTCATTTAACCAATCTTATACTCTGTATTATCGTGTGTGTGTGTGTGTGTGTATGTGTGTGTGTGTGTGTGTGTGTGTGTGTGTGTGTGTGTGTGTGTGTGTGTGTGTGTGTGTGTTTTACACCAGCTCTGTGAGGAGGAATGGGCCAAAATTCACCCAACTTATTGTGGGAAGCTTGTGGAAGGCTACCCGAAATGTTTTACCCAAGATATACAATTTAAAGGCAATGCTCCCAAATACTAATTGAGTGTATGTAAACTTATGACCCACTGGGAATGTGAAAAGCTGAAATAAATCATTCTCTCTACTATTATTCTGACATTTCCCATTCTTAAAATAAAGTGGTGATCCTAACTGACCTAAGATAGACAATGTTTACGAGGATTAAATGTCAGGAATTGTGAAAAACGTAGTTTAAATGTATTTGGCTAAGGTGTATGTACATTTCCGACTTAAACTGTAGTTGTAGTTTGGACTTTAATTTATTCTAAATGACTATGTTATGTTTGTATGTGTCACGATCGTGTGGAGGGACGGACCAAAGCGCAGCGTGATCTGGGTTCCAGATCTTTATTCGTGAAACGCTCAAAACAATAAACAGCAAACGAAACGTGACACAAATGCAGTGCTCACAGGCAACTACACACAAACAAGATCCCACAAACACAGGTGGGAAAAATAACTACATAAATATGATCCCCAATTAGAGACAACAATTACCAGCTGCCTCTAATTGAGAATCATACAAAACACCAACATAGAAAAATAAACTAGAACACAACATAGACATAGATATACTAGATCACCCCCTAGTCATGCCCTGACCAACTACACCATAGAGAAACAATGGCTCTCTATGGTCAGGGCGTGACAGTATGGGGATTTAGATATTTCATCTACTACGCTACCATTCAAAAGTTTGGGGTCACTTAGAAATGTCCTTGTTTTAGAACAAAAGCTAAGTTTTTGTCCAATAAAAGAATATCAAATTGATCAGAAATATAGCGTAGACATTGTTAATGTTGTAAATGACTACTGTAGCGGTAAACGGCAGATTTTTTTTAAATGGAATATCTACATAGGCGTACAGAGGATATTATCAGCAACCATCACTCCTTTGTTTCAATGGCAGGTTGTGTTAGCTAATCCAAGTTTATCATTGTAAAAGGCTAATTGATCATTAAAAACCCTTTTGCAATTATGTTAGCACAGCTGAAAACTGTATCCGGAGCATCAGCATTTGTGGGTTTGATTACAGGCTTAAAATGGCCAGAAACAAAGACCTTTCTTCTGAAACTCATCAGTCTATTCTTGTTCTGAAAAATGGCAGCTTCATTAAATAGTACCCGCAAAACACCAGTCTCAACGTCAACAGTGAAATGACGACTCCGGGATGCTGGCCTTCTAGGCAGAGTTGCAAAGAAAAAAGCCATATCTCAGACTGAACAATAGAAAGAAAAGATTAAGATAGGCAAAAGAACACAGACACTGGACAGAGGAACTTTGCCTAGAAAGCCAGCACCCCGGAGTTGCCACTTCGCTGTTGACATTGAGACTGGTGTTTTGCGGGTAGTATTTAATGAAGCTGCAACTTGAGGACTTGTGAGGTGTCTGTTTCTCAAACTAGACACTCTAATGTACTTGTGACCCCAAACGTTTGAACGGTAGGGTATATTTATATATTATCCCCAATTTGAAATTTGTATAAATTGTCATATATATTCAATCTGTAATTTTCATTTCTTTATAAGAACAATAAAAAAATATATATATAAACAAATACTGTATATACCCAAACTATATCAACACATTCTAGACCTAACTTTTTGTGTAACTAGTGAGTTAGAGTAGCAGAATGAACCATACCCTCATAACAATTCAATTCTCCTCCCTTCTCTCAACCACTCTCCTTACCTTCATCCCTCTCTTTCTCTCCTCTCCATTCCACCTGTCTCCCCCTCTCTATCAATCTCCCCACACCAGAGTAAAAGACCTAGAGTATCCCCACACTAGAGTATACCCATACAAGAGTATCCCCACACTAGAGTATCCCCACACTAGAGTATCCCCACACTAGAATATCCCCACACTAGAGTATACCCACACTAGAATATCCCCACACTAGAGTATCCCCACACTAGAATATCCCCACACTAGAGTATCCCCACACTAGAATATCCCCACACTAGAGTATACCCACACTAGAGTATCCCCACACTAGAATATCCCCACACTAGAATATCCCCACACTAGAGTATCCCCACACTAGAGTATACCCACACTAGAGTATCCCCACACTAGAATATCCCCACACTAGAGTATCCCCACACTAGAGTATAAAACCTAGAGTATCCCCACACTAGAGTATCCCCACACTAGAATATCCCCACACTAGAATATCCCCACACTAGAATATCCCCACACTAGAGTATCCCCACACTAGAATATCCCCACACTAGAGTATCCCCATACTAGATCATAAGACCTAGAGTATCCCCACACTAGAGTATCCCCCACTAGAGTATCCCCACACTAGAATATCCCCACACTAGAGCATCCCCACACTAGAGTATCCCCCACTAGAGTATCCCCAAACTAGAATATCCCCACACGAGAGTATCCCCACACTAACCATAAGACCTAGAGTATCCCCACACTAGAGTATCCCCCACTACAGTATCCCCACACTAGAGTATCCCCACACTAGAGTATCCCCACACTAGAGTATCCCCCACTAGAGTATCCCAAAACTAGAGTATCCCCACACTAGAGTATCCCCACACTAGAGTATCCCCACACTAGAGTCACCCTACACTAGAATATCCCCACACTAGAGTATCCCCACACTAGAAAATAAAACCTAGAGTATCCCCACACTAGAATATCCCCACACTAGAAAATAAAACCTAGAGTATCCCCACACTAGAGTCACCCTACACTAGAATATCCCCACACTAGAGTATCCCCACACTAGAAAATAAAACCTAGAATATCCCCACACTAGAGTATCCCCACACTAGAGTATCCCCACACTAGAGTATCCCCACACTAGAATATCCCCACACTAGAGTATCCCCACACTAGAGTATAAAACCTAGAATATCCCCACACTTGAGTATGCCCACATTAGAGTATCCCCTCACTAGAATATCCCCACATTAGAGTATAAGACTAGAGTCTCCCCACACTAGAGTATAAGACCTAGAATATCCCTACACCAGAGTATCCCCACACTAGAGTATCCCCGCACTAGAGTATAAGACTAGAGTCTCCCAACACTAGAGTCTCCCAACACGAGAGTATAAGACTAGAGTCTCATAATCTCTCTCATTCAAAAACCCAGCAGCCTTGCAGGGCTGAGCATGTGAAAAATGGCCAGCGAAAATGCTGAGTATCCCCACACTAGAGTATACCCACACTAGAGTATCCACACACTAGAGAATAAAACCTAGAGTATCCCCTCACTAGAATATCCCCACACTAGAGTATAAGACCTAGAATATCCCCACACTAGAATATCCCCACACTAGAGTATCTCCTCACTAGAATATCCCCACATTAGAGTATAAGACTAGAGTCTCCCCACACTAGAGTATCAGACTAGAGTCTCCCCACACTAGAGTACAAGACTAGAGTATCCCCACACTAGAGTATCCCCACACTAGAATATCCCCACACTAGAGTATAAGACTAGTCTCCCCAAACTAGAGTATACCCTCACTAGAGTATAAGACCTAGAATATCCCCACACTAGAGTATCCCCACACTAGAGTATAACACCTAGAGTATCCCCACACTAGAGTATAAGACTAGTCTCACCACACTAGAGTATCCCCACAGTAGAGTATAAGACTAGAGTCTCATAATCTCTCTCATTCATAAACCCAGCAGCCTTGCAGGGCTGAGCATGTGAAAAATGGCCAGCAAAAATGCTGAGTATCCCCACACTAGAGTATACCCACACTAGAGAATCCCCACACTAGAGTATATCCACACTAGAGAATAAAACCTAGAGTATCCCCACACTAGTGTATACACATTAGAGTGCCCCCACACTAGAGTATAAAACCTAGAGTATCCCCACACTAGAGTATCCCCACACTAGAGTATCCCCACACTAGAGTATACTCACACTAGAATATCCCCACACTAGAGTATCCCCTCACTAGACCATCCCCACACTAGAGTATAAAACATAGAGTGTCCCCACACTAGAATATCCCCACACTAGAGTATAAGACCTAGAATATCCCCACACTAGAATATCCCCACACTAGAGTATAAAACCTAGAGTATACCCTCACTAGAGTATACCCACACTAGAATATCCCTACACTAGAGTATAAGACTAGTCTCCCCAACCTAGAGTATCCCCACACTAGAATATCCCCACAACAGAGTATAGGACGAGAGTCTCCCCACACTTGAGTATCCCCTCACTAAAATATCCCCACATTAGAGTATAAGACTAGAGTCTCCCCACACTAGAATATCCCTACACTAGAGTATAAGACTAGTCCGGCTAGTCCCTTCAACTTCCGTTTGCGTTCCTAGGAAACTATGCAGTATTTTGTTTTTTTATGTGTTATTTCTTACATTGTTACCCCAGGTAATCTTAGGTTTTATTACATACAGTTGGGAGGAACTATTGGATATAAGAGCAACGTCAACTCACCAACATTACAACCAGAAATACGACTTTCCCGAAGCGGATCCTCTGTTTTGCCCACCACCCAGGACAATGGATCGGATCCCAGCCGGCGACCCAAAACAACGACGCCGTAGAAGAAGGGGCAGACGGAGCGGTCTTCTGGTCAGGCTCCGTAGACGGGCACATCGCGCACCGCTCCCGAGCATACTATTCGCCAATGTCCAGTCTCTTGACAACAAGGTAGACGAAATCCGAGCAAGGGTAGCATTCCAGAGAGACATCCGAGACTGTAACGTTCTTTGTTTCACGGAAACATGGCTCACTCGAGACACGCTATCTGAGTCAGTACAGCCACCTGGTTTCTTCACGCATCGCGCCGACAGAAACAAGCATCTCTTTGGTAAGAAGAAGGGCGGGGGTGTATGCCTTATGATTAACGAGATGTGGTGTGATCATAACAATATACAGGAACTCAAGTCCTTTTGTTCACCTGACTTAGAATTCCTCACTATCAAATGCGGACTGCATTATCTACCAAGAGAATTCTCTTCGATCATAATCACAGTCGTGTATATCCCTCCCCAAGCAGACACATCGACGGCCCTGAAAGAACTTCACTGGACTATGTAAACTGGAAACCACATATCCTGAGGCTGCATTTATTGTAGCCGGGGATTTTAACAAGGCTAATCTGAAAACAAGGCTCCCCAAATTCTATCAGCATATCGATTGTGCTACCAGGGGTAGCAAAACCCTAGACCACTGTTATTCTTACTTCCGCGACGCATATAAGGCCCTCCCCCGCCCACCTTTTGGAAAAGCTGACCACGACTTCATTTTGTTGCTCCCAGCCTATAGACAGAAACTAAAACAGGAAGCTCCCGTGCTCAGGTCTGTTCAACGCTGGTCCGACCAATTGGATTCCACGCTTCAAGATTGCTTCGATCACGTGGACTGGGATATGTTCCGCATTGCGGCGAACAACAACATTGACGAATACGCTGATTTGGTGTGCGAGTTTATTAACAAGTGCATCGGTGATGTTGTACCCACAGCGTCTATTAAAACATTCCCCAACTAGAAACCATGGATTGATGGCAGCATTCGCGCAAAACTGAACGCGCAAACCACTGCTTTTAATCAGGGCAAGGTGACCGGAAACATGACCAAATACAAACAGTGTAGCTATTCCCACCGCAAGGCAATCAAACAAGCTAAGCGTCCGTATAGAGACAAAGTGGAGTCGCAATTCAACGGCTCAGACACGAGAGGTATGTGGCAGGGTCTACAGTCAATCACGGACTACAAAAGAAAAATCAGCCCCGTCACGGATCACGATGCCTTGCTCCCAGACAGACTGAACAACTTTTTTGCTCGCTTTGAGGACAATACAGTGACACTGACACGGCCCGCTACCAAAACCTGCGGGCTCTCCTTCACTGTAGCCAACGTGAGTAAAACATTTAAACGTGTTAATCCTCGCAAGGCTGCAGGCCCAGACGGCATCCCCGGCCGCGTCCTCAGAGCATGCGCAGACCAGTTGGCTGGTGTGTTTACAGACATATTCAATCAATCCTTATCCCAGTCTGTTGTCCCCACATGCTTCAAGAGGGCCACCATTGTTCCTGTTCCCAAGAAAGCGAAGGTAACTGAGCTAAATGACTACCGCCCTGTAGCACTCACTTCCGTCATCATGAAGTGCTTTGAGAGACTAGTCAAGGACCATATCACCTCCACCCTGTCTGACACCCTAGACCCACACCAATTTGCTTACCGCCACAATAGGTTCACAGACGACGCAATCGCCATCACACTGCCCTAACCCATCTGGACAAGAGGAATACATATGTAAGAATGCTGTTCATCGATTACAGCTCAGCATTTAACACCATAGTACCCTCCAAACTCGTCATTAAGCTCGAGACCCTGGGTCTCGACCCCGCCCTGTGCAACTGGGTCCTGGACTTCCTGACGGGCCGCCCCCAGGTGGTGAGGGTAGGTAACAACATCTCCACCCCGCTGATCCTCAACACTGGGTCCCCACAAGGGTGCGTTCTCAGCCCTCTACTGTACTCCCTGTTCACCCATGACTGCTTGGCCATGCACGCCTCCAACTCAATCATCAAGTTTGCAGACGACACTACAGTGGTAGGCTTGATTACCAACAACGACGAGATGGCCTACAGGGAGGAGGTGAGGGCCCTCGGAGTGTGGTGTCAGGAAAATAACCTCACACTCAATGTCAACAAAACAAAGGAGATGATCGTGGACTTCAGGAAACAGCACAGGGAGCAGCCCCCTATCTACATTGATGGGACAGTAGTGGAGAGGGTGGAGAGTTTTAAGTTCCTCGGCGTACACATCACGGACAAACTGAAATGGTCCGCCCACACAGACAGCGAGGTGAAGAAGGCGCAGCAGCGCCTCTTCAACCTCAGGAGGCTGAAGAAATTTGGCTTGTCACCAAAAACAATCACAAACTTTTACAGATGCACAATCGAGAGCATCCTGTCGGGCTGTATCACCGCCTGCTACGGCAGCTGCTCCGCCCATAACCGGAAGGCTCTCCAGAGGGTAGTGAGGTCTGCACAACGCATCACCGGGTGCAAACTACCTGCCCTCCAGGACACCTACACCACCCGATGCCACAGGAAGGCCAAAAAGATCGTCAAGGACAACAACCACCCAAGCCACTGCCTGTTCACCCTGCTAACATCCAGAAGGCGAGGTCAGTACAGGTGCATCAAAGCAGGGACCGAGACTGAAAAACAGCTTCTCTCTCAAGGCCATCAGACTGTTAAACAGCCATCACTAACATTGAGTGGCTGCTGCCAACATACTGGCTCAACTCAAGCCACTTTAATAATGGAAAAATTGATGTAATCAATTTATCACTAGCCACTTTATATTATATAATGTTTACTTACCCTACATTACTCATCTCTTATGTATATACTGTACGCTATACCATCTACTGCATCTTGCCATCTGATGTAATTAAATGTATCACTAGCCACTTTAAACAATGCCACTTTATATAATGTTCTCATACCCTACATTGCTCATCTCATATGTATATACTGTACTCTATAACATCTACTGCATCTTGCCATCTTGATGTAATGTATCACTAGCCACTTTAAACAATGCCGCTTTATGTTTCATACCCTATGTTACTCATCTCATATGTATATACTGTACTCTTACCATCTACTGCATCTTGCCTATGCCGTTCGGCCATCACTCATTTATATATTTTTATGTACATATTCGTATTCATTCCTTTACACTTGTGTGTACAAGGTAGTTGTTGTGGAATTGTTAGGTTATATTACTTCTTAGATATTACTGCATGGTCGGAACTAGAAGCACAAGCATTTCGCTACACTTGCATTAACACCTGCTAACCATGTGTATGTGACAAATACATTTGATTTGATTTGTCTCCCCAACACTAGAGTATCCCAAAACTAGAATATTCCCACACTAGAGTATAAAACCTAGAGTATCCCCACACTAGAGTATCCCCACACTAGAGTATAAAACCTAGAGTATCCCCACACTAGAGTATCCCCACACTAGAGTATAAAACCTAGAGTATCCCCACACTAGAGTATCCCCACACTAGAGTATAAAACCTAGAGTATCCCCACACTAGAGTATCCCCACACTAGAGTATAAAACCTAGAGTATCCCCACACTAGAGTATCCCCACACTAGAGTATAAGACCTAGAATATCCCTACACTGGAGTATCCCCAGACTAGAGTATCCCCGCACTAGAGCATAAGACTAGAGTCTCCCTACACTAGAGTACCCCCAAACTAGAATATCCCCACACTAGAGTATAAGACTAGTCTCCCCACACTAGAGCATAAGACTAGAGTCTCCCTACACTAGAGTATCCCCACACTAGAGTACCCCCACACTAGAGTATAAGACTAGAGTCTCCCAACACTAGAGTATTAGACTAGAGTCTTATAATCTCCCTCATTCATAAACCCAGCAGCCTTGTAGGGCTGAGCATGTGAAAAATGCCAACTAATCTAACCCTCTACCCTGGATCAGGAAGTCAGCTAAGCAAATACACAGAGTAATAACATAACAACATAATCAGATTGCAACAGCCAGCAAAAATGCTGAAAAGTTGCCGCTGTACGCCTCGTGGAATAATTATCCCTGAACGTATCCTGAACACACTCTAAGTCACAGCAGGGACCGGCTGGCTCTCCTGCTGTGTTAGGATTCAGACATCATCACCTCAACGGCCCAAATACTTCCCTCCTCGACATCTGTGAAAACACAGCAGAGGGTTAATAACTCAGACCTGCACTCCCAGGCTATGCTTTATTTAATCCAATACTGCCTGGTTTTGAGTGGGGGAGAGTGGGGCTGGAAGAGAGAGTGGGGAGAGTTGGAGCTGGGAAATAAGGCTGGTTGGGGGGTGAGTGGAGCTGGAGGGGGAGGGAGCCTGGATCTCTCCCTGTCCTGCTGAGCCCCGTATGGCTAATACAACCCCCTCCTCCCCTCTCTTCTTTCCCTCAGTCTCTTTCCCTCAGTCTCTAACCCTCCCTAAAAAGCTGGGCTTTCAGACTGTCTCCCAGGTACACACACACATATGCACACACACACACACACACACACACACACACACACACACACACACACACACACACACAGGAAATCAGTGCCTGCAGTGCAGAGAGCGTAAGGCTGTTAGCCAACAAACCAGGTGTGAAATCACTACACCTCAGCCCCAGCACGATGAGTCAATCTATACCTCATGTCTCTCTGTCTGTCCGTGTGTGTGTGTGTGTGTGTGTGTGTGTGTGTGTGTGTGTGTGTGTGTGTGTGTGTGTCTGTCCGTGTGTGTGTGTGTGTGTGTGTGTGTCTGTCCGTGTGTGTGTGTGTGTGTGTGTGTGTGTGTGTGTGTGTGTGTGTGTGTGTGTGTGTGTGTGTGTGTGTGTGTGTGTGTGTGTGTGTGTGTGTGTGTGTGTGTCTGTCCGTGTGTGTGTGTGTGTGTGTGTGTGTGTGTGTGTCTGTCCGTGTGTGTGTGTGTGTGTGTGTGTGTGTGTGTGTGTGTGTGTGTACCAGAGTGAGATTTGATCACGTATCTGAGTGTATTTGTTTGGGTCTCTCCTTTAGGCTGTTGTGAAACGGTCTTGTCTTTGATTTGACTGTGTTCGTTTGTTTCACATTTCAATAACTCATTTGGACTCATCTAGCTCAATTCTAGCATGCCGTTACTGCTAGGGCACATAGCCTAAAAACATCATAATGTCTGTTAATAGAAGAATTTCATAAAGTGAACTTTAACTCATTCTGATCAGCAGAATGATACAACTATCAGTAAGCACCGGTTGAGACTAGGCCCGCTAAGACAAGCTGAGAGCCATACTACACCGTGACTGATCTTAAAACCCTACATTATCTCTCAGAAACAACGTTCTAATTTCAACCATCCATACATGGGGGGGAAAATGGCACAGCAAGTAAACATGAGATGTTCCAGGCAGGCTGGTGGAAATGACCAGAAATCCCTGGTTGGAGCCGTACGGTGGAATGCTTTTAATGTATTCCTGAAACACAGTGAGATAAGATGACTGAAGTGAATGCAGCCTACCCGGCTGCCTGGCTGGTAAGCAGTAGAAAGGGAGACTTTCTTTCTGAGGATTGAGGGAGGGAACCATTCGCTGCATTATTCATGCAGCTGGGTAAGGTTTAATTAAAGTCCTGCTCGGTATTGTGCTGTGCTGAGTGGAGGGCTGAATGTGTGTGTGTGTGTGTGTGTGTGTGTGTGTGTGTGTGTGTGTGTGTGTGTGTGTGTGTGTGTGTGTGCGCGTGTGTGTTTGTGTATTGTGTGTGTAGGGATGAATGTGTGTTTTGCCTCGCCTGTCGTTGCTTCATTCACATTCTCCATGATCCACTTATCAGAGGCCCTGTGGCCACGCCCCCTCCGCTGTACATTAACATAATGTTTCAGCCCAGAGAGAGAGAGGTGATACCCGCTAATTATCAGAATCCAGAAAAGAGACGTTCAATTCTACAACCACCTAAAAAGAAGCAATTCCCAAACCTTCCATAACAAAGCCATCTCCTACAGAGAAATAAACCTGGAGAAGAGCCCCTTAAGCAAGCTGGTCCTGGGGCTCTGTTGACAAACACAAACAGACCCCACAGAGCCCCAGGACAGCAACACAATTAGACCCAACCAAATCATGAGAAAACAAAAAGATAATTACTTGACACATTGGAAATAATTAACAAAAAAAAGAGCAAACTAGAATGCTACTTGGCCTTAAACAGAGAGTATACATTGGCAGAATACCTGACCACTGTGACTAACCCAAAATTAAGGAAACCTTTATCTATGTACAGACTCTTGACCTGGCTGTCACTTTTGTTTATTGTCTATTTTACTTGCTTTGGCAATGTAAAACATATGTTTCCCATGCCAATAAAGTCCCTTAAATTGAAATTGAGAGAGAGGGGGGAGAGAGAAGGAGAGGGAGAGGGGGGAGAGAGAAAGAGAGACAGATAGAGAGAGCGAGAAAAAGAGACAAAGATGAGACAGAGAGACAGAGACAAGACAGACAAAGTGAGAAAGAGACAGACAGACAGAGAGAGAGAGAGAGGGAGAAAGAGTACGAGAGCGTGAGAGAGATCATGCTTTGTCATCTCTTAAGGACAGGTTGAATGTTTCCTATACAGAACAAATACATTTGCAAAATGTGTATGTTTTTCTGCTAGCAGGAAAACTAAGGAAAATGAGTGAGACCGGTAAAAATTGAGGAGATTATCTTCTTTGCAAAGTTTTCATGTGTCTATAATAGTTTGTAGTTTACACTCACTCTCTCATTCATTTAAAATAACTTGTAGTAACACTGTATACAACTAACAGTCTACAACAGTGGACACTCTCCCTCTCTCTGATCACAGTGGTATTCATCCACAGCATTAGCATGTAGTGCTAACAGTACCCAGAGCAACAGCAGTCTAACACATCAAAAACTTAAGCATTTAGCGCCACTAACACTATCCTACAACAACACTGGTCCAACACATCCAAAGTGTTAGCATTTAGCGCTAACACAGGTGACACAGCTCCAGATATACGACAACAAAGTCCCAACACAACAGACATGGTGTATGGGCCTGCCATGCCAGCCAGTGTGAAGCCCAGAGGAACAAAACAAACAGCCGGAGGTCTACAGTGCCACCGCGACCTTCCCCGTGGGAGAGTGACGCTCCTCCGCGCTGCGCCAAACAAGGCCAGCCGCAGTGAAACACATCACACACATCAGCTCTAAACGGACACACACACACCGCACACACACATGCACACAACAGCTCTTAACAAAAAACTGTGACATACTGCTAAACAGACTAAGAGACTAGGAGAGGGGGGAGGGGGGGGGGAGGGAGAACGACAGACGAGAGAAGAGAAAGAAACAAGGGAGAAAGAAAGGGAGAGGGGCTATTGAGTAGTGTGAAAGGATTGTACGGGAGAGTGAACCCATTGGAAGAGTGAACCCCAGGCATGCAGGCAGGCTCAGACTGGACCCTGGGAAGAGTTGAAAGGGTCTGGAGGAAGGGAGCGAGGGGCGACAACAGGAAGGTGACGTGTTGCATTTAGCCTGGAGGAACTCCGCTGTGTAACACCTCACCAGGACACTCATACAACTGTCCATACAACCTGCCAGGCTCATAGATAGTCTCATAGAGAGAGACATGAAGTCCAGGTCAGGTCAACCCCACAACCAGGCCTTCAGTTAAACAACTCCAGGGTGCTGCACTGAACTCATTCACCTAGGTTCTCTCTGACAGAATACACGGATAGAGTTGGTCTCAGGCCTTTATGTGACAATCATCATAGGAATTGGCAAGAAAGCACAACCATATCTGAGACCAGGTTTTGAGTGACACACAGGTTGTGTTTTGCTCAACTTTGTGAAACGCTTAAAGGAGCTTAAAAACAGATAAAAAGCAGCAAAACAGAGATTTAGAGAGAAAGAAAGGAGGGAGAGAGACAGCAAGAGAAAGGAGGAAGGACATTGAAGTGTTGAGAGATGGTTCTGGAGAGGCGTCCATGTGTTGTGTTGCAGACAGATGCAGAGGGAACACAGGGCCACAGCTGCCACCATGTGTTGTCACAGACAGACAGTGTACCAGCCCAAGCTGCACGGCCATGATAAAGCTCTTTTCCTGTCACATGGTGTCGATGCTATGACCTCACTACCTGGAGAATCACACTGTAACCACTACACAGAAACAGCATCAATACAATATGTCATTCATTTCAAAATCTTGTGATTAACTTTGTTGTGTCTAGTCATTTACGTCAAGCCAAGCAAACATAGGTTGTTTTATAGTTTCATGCTACCAGTATATAAAAGGGTCTATTCACAAATCCTACACACACACACACACACACACACACACACACACACACACAAGGAAAATCTGGGCTCAAGCTAGCAAATCAATATCTTGTCACTATAAACCATTAGTACAGTTATCTCACTCTAGGGGCAGGTCAACCAAGTCAGACATAATAGAAAGGTATTAGTGAAAATAATATTTTCAGAGTGCCCCAGATCCCCTGCCAACTCCCTCCTCCAACACACATCTCTTTCATTTCATTTAATCTCACATGTATTTCATTTCCTCTCACTCTCTCACTTTCTCACTCTCTCTGTCTCATGAGAGATATGTAGAGCTTGATGCATAACTAGAACCAGTGTTCCAACCCTCCGATTCACACAGCTACAGTGTGGCCATGCTGTGTTACCATGGAGACTCCCTGCTGGGGCTCTAATTTGTGAGTGATGTCCAGGTCCATACAGGTCAATCTCCCTCCTTCCTGCTGACTTCCTGCTTCAAACTGACCAGCAAGACCCTTCACATCACAGCAGCCGTATGGTATAGTGCTCTTAAGTTCCCCCTCCTCAACTTCAGCTACAAGTCCTCAGAACGATGATTCACTGTAGTGGATTATCCCTGTGTGAGATCTGCTATGAATCTGTCTTTTATATAAGATGTACATGAGAATGTTAAGAATATAGAAGGGTCTCTATGGTTCTTTGGAGGGGAATGACGTAACTGGGAAAAGATTGACTTTCTGTGAATCAGAGTTAGATGTCACTAATATGAAAGAGAGTCTTTGAGAAGTTGTGGGTGTGAGAGGGATACATTGGATATATTTGCATTCTGCTCTAGGCTGGCTGGGGCACTAGCCTGTTGTGCATATTTAGTGAGGAGACCTGACACCTGCTCTCTCTCTCTCTCTCTCTCTCCCTCCCTCCCTCTCTTTTCGACCTGCTATTTCGTCAAGGTAATTGGCCCGTACACAGCCAACCTGTCTCCCAGTCTGACATATGCACAACTCCAGTGGAAACACAAACCAAAAACATGTCAGAAGGCTCACATGGGAGAACACTCTGCTCTCTTCCCTCTTACATAACACTTGCATACACACTCACTGACACAACACACACACACACGTGCAAACACACACACAAAATCCAGAGGTCCCGTCTATCACCCCCATTCTATGTTGACATATACTGTATGTCAATTTGGGAAACTCATCTTCTCTAAGTAGCATTAACAGATTCTTCCCAACAAACACATCAATGGAAGACAGGCCAAGTTTTAATTAGACAACTTTCATTTAACCCAGTTTTAGTGAGCAGAGGGGAACCAAAAGGAACCACTGAGGCTTCTGCTGCTGCTGGATGAGGAGCTGGTGAGCTGTTGGCTCCTTCACACAAGACCATTTTTTTTGAGAAACAAAAAGAAAAGTGAAAGAAAAAAAGAAGAAAAGCTATGTATGCTATGCTCATTAGAGAGGCACATATGTTGGGAAAAAGAGAAAGAGAGAAAGAGAGACATAGAGAGAGACATAGAGGGAGTGAGATAGATAGAGCCAGAGAGAGGAAGGAAAGAGAGAGAAAGAGGGAGAGAGGGAGGAAGGGACTCAGGGGGTATGCTAATTTGGTATAGAGCAGACCTAACTCCATTAAATTAAAATCAAATCAGGAACATTTTACATTTGAATAGAAATTCAAAAGGAAATGATCTTAACAGAGAAAAATGTCCTCCTGTGTGCTACCTAAAGTTGAAGTCAGAAGTTTACATACACCTTAGCCAAATACATTTAAACTCAGTTTTTCACAATTCGTGACATTTAATTCTAGTAAAAAGTCCTTGTATTAGGTCAGTTAGGATCACCACTTTATTTTAAGAATGTGAAATGTCAGAATAATAGTAGAGAGAATGATTTATTTCAGCTTTTATTTGTTTCATCACATTCCCAGAAGTTTACATACACTCAATTAGTATTTAGTAGCATTGCCTTTAAATGATTTAACTTGGGTCAAACGTTTCAAGTAGCCTTCCACAAGCTTCCCACAATAAGTTGGGTGAATTTTGGCCCATTCCTCCTGACTTTGTGATGGCCAATCCAATACCTTGACTTTGTTGTCCTTAAGCCATTTTGCAATAACTTTGGAAGTATGCTTGGGGTCATGGTCCATTTGGAAGACCCATTTGCGACCAGGCTTTAACTTCCTGACTGATGTCTTGAGATGTTGCTTCAATATATCCACATCATTTTCCTACCTCATGATGCCATCTATTTTGTGAAGTGCACCAGTCTCTCCTGCAGCAAAGCACCCCCACAACATGATGCTGCCACCCCCGTGGCACGGTTGGGATGGTGTTCTTCAGCTTGCAAGCATCCCCCTTTTCCCTCCAAACATAACGATGGTAATTATGGCCAAACAGTTATATTTTTGTTTTTTATCAGAGCAGAGGATATTTCTCCAAAAAGACCAATCTTTGTCCCCATGTGCAGTTGCAAACCGTAGTCTGGCTATTTTATGGAGGTTTTGGAGCAGTTGCTTCTTCCTTGCTGAGCGGCCTTTCAGGTTATGTCGATATAGGACTTGTTTTCCTGTGGATATAGATACTTTTGTACCTGTTTCCTCCAGTATCTTCACAAGGTCCTTTGCTGTTGTTCTGGGATTGATTTGCACTTTTCGCACCAAAGTAAGTTCATCTCTAGGAGACAGAACACGTCTCCTTCCTGAGCGGTATGATGAGCGGTACTTTCAGGCGTTTGGAAATTGCTCCCAAAGGATGAACCAGACTTGTGGAGGTCTACAATTGTTTTTATGAGGTCTTGACTGATTTCTTTTGATTTTCCCATGATGTGAAGCAAAGAGGCACTGATTTTGAAGGTAGGTCTTGAAATACATCCACAGGTACACCTCCAACTACTAGTCTGTAGCGACCTAAATGCCAGAACTGGACATGAACCCGACACCCTCAGCACACAGGTGGACAAACACCTGCCTGGAGGTGTCAGCATTCCCTCCCCCATATGCCCCCCCTAGGCACAACAATGACAACATAACCAACAAAAATAGTTCACAACTCCTGCAGATCTGTCACATGCTGGGTATGTACATAGTCAATGGTAGGCTTCGTGTGGATTCCTATGTTAGCTACACCTATAGCTCATCTCTTGGCAGCAGTACTGTAGACTACTTTATCACTGACCTCAACCCAGAGTCTCTCAGAGCGTTCACAGTCAGCCCACTGACACCCCTATCAGACCACAGCAAAATCACAGTCTACTTGAACAGAGCAATACTCAATCACGAGGTATCAAAGCCAAAGGAACTGAGTAATATTAAGAAATGCTATAGATGGAAGGGAATGTAGTTTGGAAACCTACCAAAAAACTATTAGGCGACAACAAATTCAATCCCTTTTAGACAACTTCCTGGACAAAACGTTCCACTGTAATAGTGACGGTGTAAACTTGGCAGTAGAACATCTCAACAGTATATTTGACCTCTCAGCTTCCCTATCAAATCTAAAAATCTCAAATAGAAAACCAAAAAAATGAACAACAATGACAAATGTTTTGATGAAGAATGAATAAATCTAAGAAAGAAATTGAGAAACTGTCCAACCAAAAACATAGAGACCCGGAAAACCTGAGTCTACGCCTTCACTATGGTGAAGGCGCAGACAGAAATACACTACGGAAAAAGCAAGAACAGCAGGTCAGAAATCAGCTCAATGTAATTGAAGAATCCATAGACTAGAAAATTGGAAAACACTAAACAAACAACAACACAAAGAATTATCTATCTAAAATGGAGATGTATGGGTAAACCACTTCTCCAATCTTTTTAGCTCTATAACAAAGAACAAACAGCAAAAACATATACATGATCAAATACAAAACTTAGAATCAACTATTAAAGACTACCAGAAGCCACTGGATTCTCCAATTAACTTGAATGAAGTACAGGACAAAATAAAAACCCTCCAACCCAAAAAGGCCTGTTGTGTTGATGGTATCCTCAATGAAATTATCAAATATACAGACAACAAATTCCAATTGGCTATACTAAAACTCTTTAACATCATCCTTAGCTTTGGCATCTTCTTCAATATTTGGAACCAAGGACTAATCCTTCCAATCCACAAAATTGGAAACAAATTTGACCCCAATAACTACCGTGGGATATGCGTCAACAGTAACCTTCGGAAAATCCTCTGCATTATCATTAACAGCAGACTAGTACATTTCCTCAGTGAAAGCAAATGTCAAATTGGCTTTTTACCAAATTATCGTACGACAGATCACGTATTCACCCTGCACACCCTAATTGACAAACAAACAAAACAAAACAAAAGGAAAAGTCTTCTCACGCTTTGTTTATTTCAAAAAAGCCTTCGACTCAATTTGGCATGAGGGTCTGCTATACAAATTGATGGAAAGTGGTATTGGGGGAAAACATAGGACATTATAAAATCCATTTACACAAACAACAAGTGTGCGGTTAAAATAAGCAAAAAACACACACATTTCTTCCCACAGGGCCGTGGGGTGAGACAGGGATGCAGCTTAAGCCCCACCGTCTTCAACATATATATCAACGAATTGTCGAGGGCACTAGAAAAGTCTGCAGCACCCGGCCTCACCCTACTAGAATCTGAAGTCAAATGTCTACTGTTTTCTGATGATCTGGTGCTTCTGTCACCAACCAAGGAGGGCCTACAGCAGCACCTAGATCTTTTGCACAGATTCTGCCAGACCTGGGAACTGACAGTAAATCTCAGTAAGACCAAAATAAT
>NC_042959.1:59978301-60040801 GCF_901001165.1 Salmo trutta
CAAATGTTTCCAGTAGCCTTCCACAAGCTTCCCACAATAAGTTGGGTGAATTTTGGCCCATTCCTCCTCACAGAGCTGTTGTAACTGAGTCAGGTTTATAGGCCTCCTTGCTAGCACACACTTTTTCAGTTCTGCCCACACATTTTCTATATGATTGAGGTCAGGGCTTTGTGATGGCCACTCCAATACCTTGACTTTGTTTTCCTTAAGCCATGTTGCCACAACTTTGGAAGTATGCTTGGGGTCATGGTCCATTTGGAAGACCCATTTGTGACCAAGCTTTAACTTCCTGACTGATGTCTTGAGATGTTGCTTCAATATGTCCAAATAATTTTCCTACCTCATGATGCAATCTATTTTGTGAAGTGCACCAGTCCCTCCTGCAGCAAAGCACCCCCACAACATGATGCTGCCACCCCCGTGCTTCACGGTTTGGATGGTGTTCTTCGTCTTGCAAGCATCCCCCCTTTTCCTCCAGTTATAACGATGGTCATTATGGCCAAACAGTTCTATTTTTGTTTCATCAGAGCAGAGGATATTTCTACAAAAAGTACGATCTTTGTCCCCATGTGCAGTTGCAAACCTTAGTCTGGCTTTTGTATGGCGGTTTTGGAGCAGTGGCTTCTTCCTTGCTGAGCGGCCTTTGAAGTTATGTCGATATGGGATTTGTTTTACTCTGGATATAGATACTTTTGTAACTGTTTCCTCCAGCATCTTCACAAGGTCCTTTGCTGTTGTACTGGCATTGATATGTACTTTTCGCACCAAAGTACGTTGATCTCTAGGAGACAGAACGCGTCTCCTTCCTGAGCAGTATGACGGCTGCGTGGTCCCATGGTGTTTATACTTGTGTACTATTGTTTGTACAGATGAACGTGGTACTTTCAGGCATTTGGAAATTGCTCCCAAGGATGAACCAGACTTGTGGAGGTCTACAATTTATTTTCTGAGGTCTTGGCTGATTTATTTAGATTTTCCCTTGATGTCAAGCAAAGAGGCACTAAGTTTGAAGGTAGGACTTGAAATACATCCACAGGTACACCTCAAATGATGTCAATTAGCCTATCAGAAGCTTCTAAAGCCATGACATCATTTTCTGGAATTTTCCAAGCTGTTTAAAGGCACAGTTAACTTTGTGTATGTAAACGTCTGACCCACTGGAATTGTGATACAGTGAATTATAAGTGAAATAATCTGTCTGTAAACAATTGTTGGAAAAATGACTTGTGTCATGCATAAAATAGACGTCCTAACCGACTTGCCAAAACTATAGTTTGTTAACAAGAAATTTGTGGAGTGGTTTAAAAACAAGTTTTAATGACTCCAACCTAAGTGTAAGTAAACTTCCAACTGTAGCTTCAGCGCACTTGTGGGTCTTATTGTGATGCTGAGGGCCCATAGTGTCCTCTTTCTGACCCAGAGCTGCTTTCTCTGTCTGTCTGACTCTCACATGTCTGTCTGTCTGTCTGGCTGGCTGCTGAAAGGTACTGCTACATCAGGTACTGCTATAGCGTACATCAGGTACTGCTACATCAGGTACTGCTACATCAGGTACTGCTACATCAGGTAATGCTACATCAGGTAATGCTCATCTCCTCTCTGCACAGACGTGAAAACACAGCTAAAGTCCTATGCAACGCTTGTTTTCACCAGTCATTCTCTGTGACACCAGGAAAGAAGATGAGGAAAGGAGATGACGAGAGGAGCTGACTGTAGACTATTACCTCTGAGACAACGGAACGGTGCAATATGAAACTGACGTTTGCGAGGCTGATTGCAAGAAGTACAAACTCAATGGAAGTCAACCTAAAGGTGGTCGAAAATAACTTCAAAGTGAACGTCATGGTCATCGTGAGGATCGATGGTACAGAGAGAGCCATTGCAAAGGCAAGGTACAATGTTGCATCAGCCATTCCCCTGAATAATGCACACTCATGAATAAACATACAGTATAGCTCTGCAGTACACTTCTATAACTGTCCATGTGCAGCCTGTGAGGCCTGTTTTTTCCTCCCTCTCTCTTTCTCTTTTTCTCTCATCCTCTCTGTTTCTCTCTCTCTCTCTCACTCTCCTGCCTTCCCCCTTCAAACAACACACATGCCTATCATGTACAGTATGTCTCTATTTCTTTGCTTTGCTCTTCTTTGCTCTTCATTGCTCTCTCTCTAAATCAAATCAAATTGTATTGGTCGAGTACATATATTTTGCAGATGTTATTGCAGTGCAGTAACACCTAACAATACAAAACAACACACACAAATCCCAAAAATGTAAATAAAGGAATATAGAAATATTAGAATGAGCAATGTCAGAGTCCGGGATATAAATCTATATGTATATGATGGTGTGTATAGACATTATGGACAGTATATGAATAGAAAAGGTATGTACAGCAGTAGTTATATAGAATGAGCCTTGACTAGAATGCAGAATACATATGAAGTGGGTAAAACAGTATGGAAACATTATTAAAGTGACCAGTGTTCAATGACTCTACTCTTGTTACCCCCTCTTCACCACCCCACCTTCCTCCATCTTGTCTTCCTCTCTTATCCCCTCACTATCTCTCCCTCTCTCCTTCTCTGTCTCTCTCTCTCTCCAGTCTGAAGGTAGTACAGACAGCTGTGTGTCTGAGATGTGTCAGTCTCTCTGGTCTTGATTCAGTTCTATAACAGACAGGTAGTGGGCTCTGTGATAACAGCCATCTAGAAAGCACAAAGACTGTCTACTGGGAATTAACCCCTCGGAAGAATACACCCTGCCCGTCTGTCTGTCTGTCTGTCTGTCTGTCTGTCTGTCTGTCTGTCTGTCTGTCTGTCTGTCTGTCTGTCTGTCTGTCTGTCTGTCTGCACTACCTCTTATAAATAATACAACACTTCCTCCTGGTCCTCATAGACTCTTCTATCCTCCACACCACATTCTCCCCTCCTCCTCCTCCTCCTCCTCCTCCTCCTCCTCCACCTCCACCTCCACCTCCTCTTCTTCTTCTCACCTTTCAGAAATCTTCACTGGAATACCAGACATTCATGTATGTGTATGTATGTATGTATGTATGTATGTATGTATGTATGTATGTATGTATGTATGTATGTATGTATGTATGTATGTATGTATGTATGTATGTATGTATGTATGTATGTATGTATGTATGTGTGTGTGTGTGTGTGTGTGTGTGTGTGTGTGCACGCTCGTGCGTGCGTGCGTGTGGATTAGTCTGCTATCACTGGGGCTCTGTCAGTCTGTCAGGCAGTGGGAAGGGCAGGGACAAAGAGGATCATTTCAATAAGAATACTGCAGCTGAGAGGACACAGCTCTCCCAGTGGGGTGACTTCCACTCTCAGCTCTTACACACACACACACACACACACACACACACACACACACACGCGCGCATGCATGAACGCACGCACAAACGCGAGCACGGACATACACACACATTCACATGCATACATACACTGTAGGAGGATATGGGATGAAATGATGGTGTGAAATAGAGGGAGGAGGAGAGGATAGATACATAGTCCAGTTTGGTGTGTAAAACTACTGTGCTTGGTTTATGTACCCTATGGCCCTATGTGTGTGTCTGTGTGTGTGTGTGTGTGTATGAGTAGGTGTGTGGTTGTCATCCTCTCCAGTCAGTCTTCACCCAACGATCCCCATCCCTAAACCCATGCACCTGTCCCTGCACCTGTCTGTCTGTAACTGCAGGTTTAATCCTGTGAGTGGGGCCCTGGTGTGGCCCTTAAGTTTGGCCCTGGCCCCTTCACCATCATTATCCCCTCCGCCTGGCCCCCAGAGCTCTCATTACATGCAAATACAGCCTCTTTATGTGCCTGGTGAATAGGGAACCCCGTCCCTCCTGGACAGGACCACCACCTTCCCCAGTCAGAGTTGAAGATAACCCACCAGCCATTACACAGGATCCCCTGCTACACTTTACGATACCATATCATGACCACTTCAGCTTTAGGATCCTTTGAGGGTTGTTAGTGGTCAGAAGGCAGCTGGTTTTTGTTGGTGGTATGGTACCCGCAAAACACCAGTCTCAACGTCAACAGCGAAGAGGCGACTCTGGGATGCTGGCCTTCTAGGCAGAGTTGCAAAGAAAAAGCCATATCTCAGACTGGCCAAAAAAAAGGAAATATTATGATGGGAAAAAGAACATAGACACTGGACAGAGGAACTCTGCATAGAAGGCCAGCATCCCGGAGTCGCCTCTTCGCTGTTGACGTTGAGACTGGTGTTTGCGGGTACTATTTAATGAAGCTGCCAGTTGAGGACTTGTGAGGCGTCTGTTTCTCAAACTAGACACTCTAATGTACTTGTCCTCATGCTCAGTTGTGCACCGGGGCCTCCCACTCCTCTTTCTATTATGGTTAGAGCCAGTTTGCGCTGTTCTGTGAAGGGAGTAGTAGACAGCGTTGTACGAGATCTTCATTTTTTTTAGCAATTTCTCCATGGAATAGCCTTCATTATTCAGAACAAGAATAGACTGACGAGTTTCAGAAGAAAGGTCTTTGTTTCTGGCCATTTTGAGCCTGTATTCGAACCCACAAATGCTGATGCTCCAGATACACAACTAGTCGAAAGAAAGACACTTTTATTGCTTCTTTAATCAGGACACAGTTTTCAGCTGTGCTAACATAATTGCAAAAGGGTTTTCTAATGATCAATTAGCCTTTAAAATTATAAACTTGGATTAGCTAACACAACCTGCCATTGGAACACAGGAGTGATGGTTGCTGATAATATCCTCTGTACGCCTATGTAGATATTCCATAAAAAAATCTGCCGTTTACAGCTACAATAGTCATTTACAACATTAACAATGGCTACACCATATTTCTGATCAATTTGATGTTATTTTAATGAACAAAAAAATTAGCTTTTCTTTCAAAAACAAGGACATTTCTAAGTGACCCCAAACTTTTGAATGGTAGTGTATATGTTTGTGTGTATGTGTGTGTATATATATGTGTTTGTGTATGTGTGTATGTGTGTGTATTTTTTTATTTCACCTTTATTTAACCAGGTAGCCCAGTTCAGAACAAGTTCTCATTTACAACTGCGACCTGGCCAAGATAAAGCAAAGCAGTGCGACAAAAACAACAACACAGAGTTACACATGGGATAAACAAACGTACAGCCAATAACACAATAGAAAAATCTGTATACAGTGTGTGCAAATGAAGTAAGGAGGTAAGGCAATAAATAGGCCAATAGTGGCGAAGTAATTACAATTTAGCAATTTACACTGGAGTGATATATGTGCAGATGAGGATGTGCAAGTAGAAATACTGGTGTGCAAAAGAGCAGAAAAACAAATATGGGGATGAGGTAGGTAGTTGGTTGGATGGGCTATTCACAGATGGGCTGTGTACAGCTACAGCGATCGGTAAGCTGCTCTGACAGCTGACGCTTAAAGTTAGTGAGGCAGATATAAGTGTCCAACTTCAGTGATTTTTGCAATTCGTTCCAGTCAATGGCAGCAGAGAACTGGAAGGAAAGGCGGCCAAAGGAGGTGTTGGCTTTGGGGATGACCAGTGAAATATACCTGCTGGAGCGCGTGCTATGGGTGGGTGTTGCTATGGTGACCAATGAGCTGAGATATGGCGGGGCTTTACCTAGCAAAGACTTATAGATGACCTGGAGCCAGTGGGTTTGGCGACGAATATGTAACGAGGACCAGCCAAAGAGAGCATACAGGTCGCAGTGGTGGGTAGTATATGGGGCTTTGGTGACAAAACGGATGGCACTGTGATAGACTGCATCCAATTTGCTGAGTTGAGTGTTGGAGGCTATTTTATAAATGACATCGCCGAAGTCAAGGATCGGTAGGATAGTCAGTTTTACAAGGGTATGTTTGGCAGCATGAGTGAAGGAGGCTTTGTAGCGAAATAGGAAGCCGATTCTAGATTTAATTTTGGATTAGAGATGCTTAATGTGAGTCTGGAAGGAGAGTTTACAGTCTAGCCAGACACTTAGGTATTTATAGTTGTCCACATATTCTAAGTCAGAACTGTCCAAAGTTGTGATGCTTGTCGGGCGGGCGGGTGTGAGCAGCGATTGGTTGAAGAGCATGCATTTCATTTTACTAGCATTCAATGTATGTGTGTGTGTGTGTGTATGTGTGTGTGTGTATGTGTGTGTGTATGTGTATGTGTTTGTGTATGTATTTGTGTATGTGTGTGTGTGTGTGTGTGTGTGTGTGTGTGTGTGTGTGTGTGTGTGTGTACATACCTGGCTAGCTGTGGGGCAGTCTGCCCTGGTCAGTGTTTGCTGCTGGACGGTCCTTTAGCATGGCTGGAGCTGGTCCTGGTACACACCTGTATACTGTCACCTGACTCCACCTGCAGCTTGACATTTGGTACCGTGAAGATAGTAGCCACTGGGATAGGAGAGAGAGAGAGAGAGTTGAGTGAGAGAGAAAGAGAGAGAGAATGTGATTTATCAGTCATTAAAGCCAACCTCATAGTTTCCTCTTCGAGTCAAAGGATTACAGATTGAGTCAAAATACTCTGAAATGAAGAGAGTTTATCTCTTTAAGACTTTTTCGAGAGTTGCAGGACACACTATCACTGAACTGAGTTATAAAAACACCACTCTCTCTCACATCCTTTATTTCCTTTCCGTGAGGAGATATCAGAGTCCGTAATACTGCGAGATATCAGAGTCCGTAATACTAAGAGATATCCAAGTCCATAATACTGCGAGATATCAGAGTCTGTAATGCTCTGAGATATCCGAGTGCGTAATACAGCGAGATATCCGAGTGCATAATACAGAGAGATATCAGAGTCTGTAATGCTCCGAGATATCAGAGTCCGTAATACTGCGAGATATCAGAGTTTGTAATACTGTGAGATATCAGAGTCTGTAATACTGCGAAGGTCGAGTCAAGGACAGTATTATTGTACACTACTTCTGTCTCAAATTCCCACAGTGTTTCTGTTAAATGTCATAACCACAATCCAATACACACACACACACACAGACACAGACACACACACACAGACACACAGACACACAGACACACACAGACACACACACACACAGACACAGACACAGACACACACAGACACACAGACACACACACACACACACACACACACACACACACACACACACACACACACACACACACACACACACACACACACACACACCCACGGGACTGGGTAGTCTATTATGCCTCCTGTAATTCTTCCATTGTTCATAATAAATCTGTCTAGCTATTGTCTCTATAATTCCCAACACATTAGACAACGGAGTGCATTTGTGGCTGAATAAACCATGTTCTCCTTCAGTCCCTAGCCAGATAACACTAATAAAGATTCAGCTTTAATGTTGAACACGCTGTGTGTGTGTGTATATATGTGTTGTGTGTGTGTGTGTGTGTGTTTGTGTGTGCTATGTTCCTTTCTTCATTATCTGTGGTGTTGTAATGAATGTAAAGCTCATGTTAGTTAGTGTTAGAGTGCTGACAGTCAAGTTTAACTCCCAGTGGTGTCATGGGCTGGGGCATTTCCCATCAGTCTCTATTCTCCTGCTGCCTGTCTACCTGCTGCACAAAACAACATCACCATGTTTCGCTAGCAGGCTAACACCCAGGATAACAATGATCCCTTTATTTAACTTCTACTATTCCTTCTCTTCAGAGTCATTTCTCCTCCGCTTCCCCTGCTCCACCACCATTTGTTATTCTCTCCCTCCCTCCTTTCATTCCTCCCTCCCTCCCTGCTGCTACAGTGTTGATCCACCAAGGACCTCATTTATACAGTATAACAGTTTTCATTTGACTATATTCTTCCTCAATCAAAAGCCTACCTCTTTGTGTTAGTTTATGTGTGTGTGTGTGAGAGAGAGAGAGAGAGAGAGAGAGAGAGAGAGAGAAATAGAGAGAGCGTGCGTGCGTGCAATCATGCCTGCATGTGTGCGTGCGCATATGCATGTGTGTGTGTGTGTAACAGCACAAAGAGAGCCACCATTTCTCCCAGCCCGATGACCGCCGCAGAGCTCCTGCTTCTCCTAACAGAACAACCTACTGTGGCCTGCTGATAACAGGATTAATAGAGATCAATCAATCCTCATCTGGGGAATTTAAAATGAGAATGATTGTCATATTAAAATGACCAGCCTGTGGGTGGGTTGTCTCTGGCAGGCGGTCCCAATGCAGCTCCTATGAAGCTATCTGAACAGGCTTTGGGCTTTGACACTGGTGATGAGAGGGGTGAACGGATAGGTTTGGCTCTGTATGTATCTGTGTTTCTAGTCTAATAATATAGGTAGTATGTCCTCTCTGAATGACACAGTTGAATGTCCTGTTCTGATTCGATGGCAACTGAACTGTCATGTAGGATGCCAGGTTGGGTATTGTGATAGGAAAATTATAAATGTTTGCAAAATTAAATGCTTAGGGTCATGTATAAAAATGCCTAGTTGCCCATTATTTTGGCTACCATGGCTAAAAGAAGAGATCTCAGTGACTTTGAAAGAGGGGTCTCAAAGGAGCATAGGGGTTTAAAGGGTGTGTGTGTGTGTGTGTGTGTGTGTGTGTGTGTGTGTGTGTGTGTGTGTGTGTGTGTGTGTGTGTGTGTCTCTATGGGGGATTCTGGAGCAGCGCCCGAAAGAGCATTTTCCACCATCATCAACAAAACACCAAATTATGGAATTTCTCGTGGAAGAATGATGTCGCATTCCCTCCAATAGAGTTCCAGACACTTGTAGAATCTATGTCAAGGTAGCTTGTGGTGGTCCAACGCCATATTAAGACACTATGTTGGTGTTTCCTTTATTTTGGTAGTTGCCTATATACATACCTGTTGTATGTGATGACTGCCTCCTTGAGGTCTTGTTTCATATCTTGAAACATTTAAGGAGAGCCGCACTCTAGGAGCTCAGATGCAATAACTGATAACCTAATAACCAACGTTTTGACAGACAAGCTGTCTTCATCAGGGTATAATGACAAACACTGTGGGTCACTAGTTTATACAGACAAGCTGTCTTCATCAGGGTATAATGACAAACACTGCGGGGTGAATAGTTTATATAGTGTCAAAGGACACACACAGATGTCTGTAATCATGGCCGAGTGTGGCCTGATATCATTGGTTAATTCTCAGATATAAAAATAGCATACCAAAAACCTGAAAGGATAGCATACCAAAAACCTGAAAGGATAGCATACCAAAAACCTGAAAGGATAGCATACGATCATAGATACAATTTGGCTACATACTGTAGGTCTACAAACATTTACAATAGCAAAATCACAATAATCACATGAATGGCTTCAGATCAAAGTCTACGTTGAGCCCGAGGGGAGCAAGGGTCTTTAAATGAAAGATCCAGGCAGCCTCTCGTTTTAACATTAAATTGTCGAGGTCACCCCTTCTCCTAGGGAGGGTAACATGTTCGATGCCGATATAACGTAGGTACGAAATCGAGTGGTTCACTTCCAAAAAGTGGACCGCAACTGGGTACGCAAGTTTTTGCACCTAATGGTGCTACGATTGGTACGTTTAATTGGCGCTTGGTTTTACCCACATCATTTTTACCACAAGGACAAGTTCTAAGATAAATAACACCTTTGATTGGGATCTGTTTCCCTGTTTGGGGGTGTTTGAAGGATCTACATTCGTAAGTGACATTGCATTGAGCACAGCCATTACACTTGTAGTTTCCATCCAGTAGGGGCGCAAATAGACATTGTGCAGGGATATTTTGGGGTGGTAAATCAGAGTTTACCAATTGATCTCTGAGATTTCTGCCCCGCGAGAATACGACCAAGGGATGGTCCGAAAACACATTACCGATACCGTCATCGGATATTAGAATGTGCCAATGTTGGTGAACGATTCCCTTCATTTGTTCAGAGCACTTTGAATAGCGGGTAGTTGCAAGAATGCTTCTTTTTGCGAGACTGTCCTTGAAAAAGTTCCTGTCTCGGTTTGTTTTGAATTTTCTCAATGACAGTATTAATCTGACCATTTTGTACCCCCTCTCCTTGAATTTTCTTTGCGTCTCAGCCATATTTCGGTCTAATTCTGATTGTTTTTTTTGTGCAAATTTTGCAAATTCAACAGAATTGGCTGTAGGGCAAACTGTTTTTCAAGGGAAACAGGTGACAACTATCACCCCTCAACAAACTATTACGATCAGTAGGTTTCCTGTAAAGATCAGTGTATAGAACATTATCCTCACACAAGATCAGAAGATCAAGGAAACTGATTTGACATGTGTCAGATTGCATAGTAAATCTCAGATGCTCAGAACAAGAGTTAAGAAAAGCATGGAATGCCTGGAGCTGTTTTGCATCACCCCTCCATAGAACAAAAATATCATCAATATACCGTTTCGAAATAATGATGTTCGGCAAGAAAACATTTTTGAGAGGATTGAAAATGTATCCAACATACAAATGTTTCTCCATGTAACCCACATACAAAGTTAGGAGCCATGGAGGATCCCATAGCAGTACCCTTTGTCTGAATAAATAAATAATTTAGAAACATGAAGTACTTGTGTGCAAGTACAATTTCAGCCAATGTTATAATGCATGCACTGGAAGGTAGTTAATTGGGGTCACGTTGCAGAAGAAAATGTTCCATAGCTTCAATACTGCCCTCGTGTGGAATATTTGTGTATAACAACTCAACATCAAAAGTAACTAACAAAGTATTATCAGGGAGAGGATCAAGAGATTCAATAATAGAGATCATACTGCCGGTGTCCTTTACAAAGGAGGGGAGCTGTTCTGAGATCATACTGCCGGTGTCCTTTACAAAGGAGGGGAGCTGTTCTGAGATCATACTGCCGGTGTCCTTTACAAAGGAGGGGAGCTGTTCTGAGATCATACTGCCGGTGTCCTTTACAAAGGAGGGGAGCTGTTCTGAGATCATACTGCCGGTGTCCTTTACAAAGGAGGGGAGCTGTTCTGAGATCATACTGCCGGTGTCCTTTACAAAGGAGGGGAGCTGTTCTGAGATCATACTGCCGGTGTCTTTTACAAAGGAGGGGAGCTGTTCTGAGATCATACTGCTGGTGTCCTTTACAAAGGAGGGGAGCTGTTCTGAGATCATACTGCTGGTGTCCTTTACAAAGGAGCTGTTCTGCGTGTGATCTAATAAAAAAGTAAACAAAAGTTGATAGAGGGGCCGTTCCTGCATCAATGCCCGCTACAATAGGGCACCCTGTTTTGTAACATTCTTGTGTAATTTCGGCAAAGTATAGAAAGTAGCAATTTTAGGGTGTTGAATAGCCAAAGAGTTGTGTTCTTTTTTGCTTATCTGACCAGAACTTAAATACCCATCTATGACAGTAAAGATCGTGTTCTGAAATTGGGCAGCGGGGTCACTTCTGAGTTTCTTGTAAAAGGTGTTGTCAAACAGTTGTCTATGACACTCATTTACAGAAACTGTCCTATCCATGAGTACAACCAACCCACCCTTATCAGCAGGGCGGGGAAGGACTAACGTATCAGATTGTAAATCAAGCAAAGCTTGTTTTCATCCTGAGGTAAATTATGGAAAGATGTGTACTCCTGTTTGTTCTTAAGGAGATGAGCAACATCTTTTTCAACCAGTCTGCAATATGTCTCAATAGAGTGATTGCGATTGGCTGGAGGTACAAAATAACTCTTACTTCTAAAAGGAGTCAGAGTATGTGTAGGTGGAGCAGCCTACATGTTCAGCAGAAATATCACGATTAGGGGAGCTAAAGTATTCCCTTAAACGGATGTTTCTAAAAAACTTAAACATGTCTACCTTAACATCGAAATCGTTGCACTGAGTTGTAGGCACAACATATAACCCTTTATTAAGCAAGGAGACATGGGCAGGGCTCAATATCTTGATAAATTGAAGACACTCAGTCCCGTGGGTTCTGGGACCGTGTGGGTCGGGTGCGGTATCTCGTCGGTGCGCGTGTCTGCGGTCACCCCCTCGCTTCCGTCGGCCCAGTCTCTCGTTGGATAAAAAAGTGCCACTGGAAGCGGATGAGGCGCTGGTTGTAGAGCTTTGGCCAGACGAGTTGGATAGAAGTAAGCGGCATCCCTCCTGCAGCTGTCACGGAGAGGAGGAGCAGGACCTCTTTATCAGGGTTTCTCCAGAAGGGTTGAGTTTCTTGATTTTAAGTTCCTTTATTTCTGTAGACAACCTGTCCTGGAGCGCTTGGTTAGTTTTCACCAGTTCTATGAATATGCCATCATCATTAACAGCTCACTGCAGAGCTGTGCGTTTCTCTTCAATTGCGTTATCCATTTTAATAAAATTATTTTTAAATTGGTCAACAATTAATGTCATTAAATCAATAGAGCATTTGTTCAGGATGGCACACCAGCGCTCACAGAAATCATCTGTACGCTGTCCCAATGATGGTTCCCCGTGGAATAATGCCTTGACGCACATAATCACTAAGAGCGACTACATGTAGACGCATTCTCGTCTGGCGCTTAGATAAGTTTAACAGTTCTTTCGAGGGGTCAGAATTACCCCCCGGCATGTCAAAAAGGGACTCCCATACAATGATCTTATCACGTTCCCTTTGGCTATATTCAAAGTCATCTTGTTTGGGTCTTTGACCAGTGTCAGGAAGATAATTATCATTCGGCATCGTTTAAGAGCATTTTGTCGGTAGGGTGCTGTTTACTGGGTAAAAGATTCATCTAGAGGTGAAAGAAACGCACACCTATTTAGGCGAGGTGCTGGCTAGCGGAGTAGAACACTTAAACAATTTAAGGAGAGCCGCACACTAGGAGCTCAGATGCAATAACTGAATAACCTAATAACCAACGAGAAACAATGTGGGGTGACTAGTTTATATAGTGTCAAAGGACACACACAGATGTCTGTAATCATGGCCGGGTGTGGCCTGATATCATTGCTTAATTCTCAGATATAAAAATAGCATACCAAAAACATGAAAGGATAGCATACGATCATAGATATCTTGGCTGAAGCTACTGACACAAACATAATGAAGCACGTGGCTGACCAGATGAACAGAACTCACATTAATACAATACTTTCATAAACAACTTTCTGTTGCAAAGCATTGAGCAGAGTAGACGTATTCTCACTCCCCTTATCCTCATAGACTCTTAATGTAAGAGAGAAGATCACGCTCCACCAGAACTCATCTGTTTTTACTTAACAAGTGAGTAAGATGGAAAAGACATCCAAACGCAGATCTTGAGCTGGACAACTGAGGTCCATCTGGGCTTTTAACAGAGGATCTCTCTGCATGAACAACAACAACCACTAGTTCCACTGCTTTATGGAGAGAATGTGTGTGGGGGGGTAGAGAGGAAGAGAGGGTGAGAGATATGGAGAAATACATAGAAAGAGGGGGAAGACCATTGCATTGGAGTGATGTAGGGATACAGATACACCTCTAGACAGAGAGAGAGAGACAGAGAAATAAAGCTAAATAAAAGACAGAAATCCAGTATCTTAGTAAAGGTATACATACTGTCTGAGATCTCCCAGAGCCGTGGAGGAAGGTGGCTGAAGTACTCGTGCTGGAGAGCTGCCTGAGCAGACAGACGGTTCTTTGGGAAGCACTGGAGGAACCTAGAGGCTAACTCCTCAGCATGGTCCACATATCCCAACCTACAGGGAAGACAGACAGACAGTTAGCATGGTTCACTACCTACATAACAGAAACAGGGCGGAAGGTAGCCTAGTGGTTAGAGTGCTGGGCCAGTAACTGAAATATTGCTAGTTCAAATCCCCTAGGCGACAAGGTGAAAAATCTGTTGATGTGCCCTTGAGCAAAGCACTGAAACTTAATTGCTCCAGGGTTGCCATTGACAATGGCTGGCCCTGGTGTCTCAGGGGGAATTTCACAACCTCCTCTCCCTGGCATGCCTGTGACACAGGCTGACCCGGTCACCATGAAAAATGAAAGACTTCATCAGAGAGGGTGAAGACAGAGGCAGCCTCTCAATTCCCTGTACGCTTTCATTGAACTGCCCCACGCGCATGTGCGTGCGACGCGTGTGTTCGTACGGGGAGGCTCTGAACTCCTGAACCCGCCTACCATCCAGCACCGAAGGGGAAGCAGAAACAGATAATATAACAAAGTACAACCAAGTCAGTCAGTAATTAGGCCTGCAGTCCATTAAATAAACATGATGTTATTCCTCCCTCTGCCGGAGCTACCGAGCTCTCTCTGTGTGTGTGTGTGTGTACAGTATGTGTGTGTATGTTAAAGAGAGAGAGTCCTCTGAGTTCTCATCACAGACAGACCTAATGGCAGGAACTCTGAAGCCCACTCCCACAGTTCCTCCTCCCGTCTCTCCTCCTCTCAGAGGGAATAGAGCAGATCTACACTATAGACCCTCTCTACAGAGAGGAACACAGCTAACTAACTCCATCAGGACCTTCTTCTCCCTTCATTTTCACCACAGATGGTGGATGTTGAACTCAATGTAAAAATGGGTAGGTTCCCATTTTAAACGAAACATAACTTTTTAGGCTTAAGGGTGGGGTAATGCAGGGGGTATAATGATTACTGCAGGTCACTGTGTGATTGATCTAGAACATACTGTATAATCAGAAAGTGTAGTGTGTGTTTACAAGTCAGGTTTTAGCATGACAGAAAAAGGTACAAAATCCCATCAGGCATTGCTAATTTGACCTGATAAAAGGTGTTACAGTCTGAGCAACAACAGAGCCAGAAACAAAGGAACAAACAGGTATCACTGACTGGGTGAACTTCACCTCCATATAAAAGCCTTAGAAAACAAAGGGCTTGTGTTGCTGATATAGGTGTGCATTCCTGCCTGCTAACACCGTCAGCTAGCCTGAGCGGGAAGATTCACTCGGCTAGCTAGCTAGGTCAGATGCTATGAGTAAACAAGCACACATCTGTGATCGATATCTCCTCCGACAATCAAACATCCCGGGTTGATGGGATGTTCACAGCGGAAAGAAGCATTCCGTCTTCAGAGCAAGACGCCTTTTCATGTCGTCATGTTTTTCCATGAGGAAACCACAGCCGGGACCTGGGAGGGCAGAAAGCATGAGTACGTGTGTGTATTCACATGTGTGTGTGTGTGTGTGTGTGTGTGTGTGCGTGTGTGTGACTACAGGCAGTAACACCTGCTCCTATTGTTGGCCTTCCCCCACCACTATGCCATGGTTATAACTCAGGCAAGGCACGGCAGCACAGCAGGACCTTTCAACAGCACCCAACACGGCTAGCAACCAAACACTATTTTGGAACAAGTCTTTGTGGCTGTGTCAAAACATATGTCCCTGCAAGACCCGACAGCAGTCCAGAAGAGCTGCTTGCCTTTCAGCATGTGTGAGTCATTGTGGATGAGGGTACTATTGCACAAAGAGATATGTGAGAGCAGAACGGATCTACACACTGACAAGCTCTGTCTGGCATGCAACACCACCGTCAGCCGAGCTACTTTCAAAGACTCCGCTGGCTAATAAAGTGCTGAACACACGGTTATATGGGTTATACAAGCTGTACTGAACATACAGTCAATGTAAACAGGGGGGGTAGTCTTACCATTACAAAAACACACAAGCACTTCTGAAACCGTTAAACTGAGGAATGCCAGCATGCCGTGTGCTCTGACCCTTACAAGTTATTCGCATGCGATGCCTGTGAATGTCTGATCTGATCCAACAAACCATAGAATGAGAAAACTACCCCAGCTATCCATGTCAGAGTAGTAGTGAGGTGGGTACGGGGCAGAGGGAGAGGGAGAGAGATAGGAGGAGGGAGAGAGAGAGAAAGAGGGAGAGCTCTCAGTGCAAGGAGAAGAAAGAGAGAGGAATTGGGAGGGGGAGAGAGAGAGGAATTGGGAGGGGGAGAGAGAGAGAGGAATTGGGAGAGGGAGAGAGAAAGAGGAATTGGGAGGGGGAGAGAGAGAGAGGAATTGGGAGGGGGAGAGAGAAAGAGGAATTGGGAGGGGGAGAGAGAAAGAGGATTTGGGAGGGGGAGAGAGAGAGAGAGAGAGGAATTGGGAGGGGGAGAGCGAGAGAGGAATTGGGAGGGCGAGAGAGAAAGAGGAATTGGGAGGGGGAGAGAGAGAGAGGAATTGGGAGGGGAGAGAGAGAGAGGAATTGGGAGGGGAGAGAGAGAGAGGAATTGGGAGGGGGAGAGAGAGAGAGGAATTGGGAGGGTGAGAGAGAGAGAGGAATTGGGACGGGGAGAGCGAGAGAGAGAGGAATTGGGAGGGGAGAGAGAAAGAGGAATTGGAAGAGGGAGAGAGAAAGAGGAATTGGAAGAGGGAGAGAGAAAGAGGAATTGGGAGGGTGAGAGAGAGAGAGAGAGGAATTGGGAGGGGGAGAAAGAAAGAGGGACGGGGAGAGCGAGAGAGAGAGGAATTGGGAGGGGAGAGAGAGAGAGGAATTGGAAGAGGGAGAGAGAGAGAGGAATTGGGAGGGGAGAGAGAGAGAGGAATTGAGAGGGGGAGAGAGATGCATGTGTTCATATCAACTTCATCAGGACCTGGCACAGTATAAAAGGAGGGGGAAGAAGCAGCGGTCATTAACATTCCGCCCAGTTTCTTTCTTCACATATTTATTTCCTCATAGACTGGCTGGGGTCCAAGGGGAGGAGGGGAGAATGGGGCAGGGGCTAGACTGGCTAGGCAGAGGGGGTGGAGTGTAGTGGAGCAGGGCCGGGGGGACATACAGATAGACACGGAGAGGGGCCAGGGACAGACAGACAGACTGTGTGAACTGGAGCGTTCAGCATGCCCATCCTGGGGGGGTCATACATAGAGGGCATGGGACACGGCAGTCATTCCTCTAAGGTCAGTCTGTCTGTCAATCAGTCTGTTACCCAGGTCAGTCTGTCTGTCAGTCAGTCTGTTACCCAGGTCAGTCTGTCTGTCAGTCAGTCTGTTACTGAGGCTCCACTGCTCTGGCTCCACTATCAACTGGCTGACTCTCTCTCACTGCTACAGTATCTCTCTCACTGCTACAGTATCTCTCTCACTGCTACAGTATCTCTCTCACTGCTACAGTATCTCTCTCACTGCTACAGTATCTCTCTCACTGCTACAGTATCTCTCACTACTACAGTATCTCTCTCACTGCTACAGTATCTCTCTCACTGCTACAGTATCTCTCTCACTACTACAGTATCTCTCAAAGACAGAGAAAATCTACACATACTGTACTTGTAGACACACGCACACACACACACACGCACACGCACGCACACACACAAAAACACACACACAAACACACAGATAAACATAAAATGTACTGCTGCTCTCTTTCTCTCTCGTTTTGAGCCATCAATCAAATGTTATTTTATATTCATCTGAAAAAGGAAACTGTGATACTGCGAGAGAGAATGTGGAACCTTGACTTTTAACCCCTTGGCCATGGTTAATGTGGTCACTACAGAGGCCAAGAGTTCTCAACACTGAGCCAGACCATAATACTGTGAGACATTCTGCGTATCTGTGACCAAATCATCAAGTCACCCTGTCTCTGCCTGTCCCCCCAGGCTCCTGATGAGTGCCAGGTGCAGAGGGTGGTCCACATCTGGAATGCCCCCTGTGCCCTTTCCTGCCATCTGTGTCAGGGCTGACTGCCCTGGTGGCACGACACCAGTGGCATGACCCCGATCTGGGTGCCCCCCCCCCCCCCCCCCCTAAACCAGATGAACCCTGGGAAGAGTGTGTGAGCTGTCTGTAGGTCTAGACGCCCCGAGAGTAGAGAGCTGAGAGGAAGCACACACACACACACACGCACACACACACAACCACACACACACACACACACACACACACACACACACACACACACACACTGGACAACAGCCATCTCTAACTGGGCTACTAATGTCTGTTAGGGAACCAGAACAGTCCCAGGGGTCTTCAGTATGGAGGGCTCAGGGAGAGAAAAGAGAGGGATGTATGGATGGAGTGGTGGGGGGTTGGCAGTCTGGAGCGTATTGCCCTTGGGAACATTCACAGACAGGAAGAGCACAAAAGTGGGTCTGTAGGAAAATGGCCCTCTGACCTGGCATACAAAATGGCCCTCTGACCATGCATACACATATGAATGGGTGCAAACACACACACACACACACACACACACACACACACACACACACACACACACACACACACACACACACACACACACACACACACACACACACACACACACACACACACACACACACACACACACACACCCTCTCTCTCTCTCTCTCTCTCTCTCTCTCACACACACAACATTTTATGTGACAAAAACGGTATACTTACTTATTCCATGCTTGTCTGAGCTTCTTGGAACTGTAGACAGTAAAGATGTCTGAATGGGTAAAGACACAGAGAGACAATAGAAACATGTTCATATTCATCATCAGGACACATTTGTGAAGTTTTGCAACAAATGTTTCATTGTACAGTATGTGATTTAACAAGAGGTTAACATCAGTTGGTTGAGCATGATGCTTGCAACGCCAGGATAGTGGGTTTGATTCCCAGGGCCACCGTACTTAAAATGTATGCACGGATAACTGTAAGTCGCTTTGGATAAAAGCATCTGCTAAATGGCACTATTATTATATATTAAAAGTATTTGTGTGTGTGTGTGTGTGTGTGTGTGTGTGTGTGTGTGTGTGTGTGTGTGTGTGTGTATGTACGGTATGAATGGCTAGGTGTATGTGTGTGAGTGCACCTCTGACAGCTCGACTCCCTCGTCCAAAACCTCTGTGTGGAGACCTCTGTTTTCAGACTAACACTATAACTGCCAACCTCCAGGACTAGACTGGGGGCATGGGGGCAGAGAGACAGCTAGACAGCCAACCATGGGTTAGGGAGAGGGGGAGAGGGGAGAGAGAGAGTAGCCACTGTTCCACTGCTAGACAGAGGGGGAGAGAGATACGGAATAGCTACAGTTTGAGTTAAGGAGTTATTGAGTGGGGAGGACAGAGAGATGGTAAGACTGTTCCAGAGTCAGGGATTAGACATATATGAGACAGAGTTGTTTTGATATCCAGATTACTCCTGTCTTTCTCAAATGTCTGATATACTGTGGTTGTACTAAATATCCTCCAGCCCATCGTAAAGCACCAAGGCCCTGGGCCAAGGTCAGGCTAAGTGTCATGGCTGTCTACATTTCAAACCTAAAAGGTTGCGCTGCGAACACCAGAGTGAAAAACCAGGGCTGTAAACATGGCTGTGTATTATTGAAAGTAACGCTGAGAATGTGAAGAATCATAAACAACGTGCTGATACCATCTCTGTGTTTGATTTAATGTCTGGAAACTGATTACAGATCAGGAGGAAGACTAAAACCTGGTCATATTGAGAAGCTCTCAGTGAGGTTGGATATATTCAGAGGGATCTAGAGTGAGACAACACTGTCCTCTGGTGTTGGGAAGATATAACTACACCCAGAGTGTTAACTCTTCTGATAAAGCATTTTCACAGCTCCATCTGTTACGTGCTAATGATCACTTTGTGGTTGAGTGATGGTGACATTGAGAGGGTTGAAACAGCTGTTTAGATTAGATCATTGTGACATTGGGCATCCCTTTACAGCAAAAATAAGAAAATAAAAGGTTCTCTCTATCCCGGGATTCAGTCAAAAGATTGTTCACTTCATGGAGGAAACAGGTAGCTTGGAGAGACACTTATTAAGAGAGGGAGGTGGTCTTGCATTGGACATCTGAGCAGGCAACTGGCTCAATTGCTGATAATAAAATGGTGTATTGTGTGTGTACCTATTGTCATGCAGAGATCATACACTGATCTGGTACACTGAAGCCAGGTCTGTCTGGATGAGAGGAGCAGCAGGACAGAACAGTGTGTGTTGCTCACACAGCTGCCCACGGCAGCAGGACAACATAGAACTATGGCCAACCACAGCCATGGCCACAGGACATGCGATTAGGTGTGTGTGTTTGTGTGTGTTTCACACCCCAGTTCCTCTGTAATTGGTCACAGGAGATACAGCTAGACACGCCACTCACATCATGATACCCCTGCTCTCCCTCTGTCCCTCTTCTTCTCTCTCCATCCTCCTCTCTCTGTCACTCCTCTAATTCCCCCTCTATCTCTCTGTGTGTTCCAGCATGCCAACACTAATCTGCGAGCACCGTCCAGTCTGTCTCTAATGAGCTCCCAGAGGGCAGCAGCAGTAGCTTTAGTATGGCACAGGGATGGCACAGCGATGGTACAGCTGGCTCACAGGCTGCCTGGGCTGTGTGAACTACAGAGGCATGCCTCCAAGGTTTACAAAGTAGAACTGGAGTCAAAGTCTGGTTCTGACTGTTGGACCTATGGTGTGTGTGTGTGTGTGTGTGTGTGTGTGTGTGTGTGTGTGTGTGTGTGTGTGTGTGTGTGTGTGTGTGTGTGTGCGTGTGTGTGTGTATGTGCGCGTGTGTGTGTGTGCGCGTGCGCACGTGCGTGTATGCGCGCGTGCGTGTGTGTATGTGTGTGTGCGCGTGCGTGCGTGTGTGTGTGTGTGTATGTGTGTGTGCGCATGCGTGTGTTCCTCACCTGGTTTGAAGTGGGGCAGGGAGTGGACCCCTGGCCAGGTATCCTCACAGGGGGTGCCTAGGACCTGAAAGAAGGAATGCATCAGACAAACACACGCATACTTCAACAACACAATTGGGCCACAGAGAAAGGAAAAGAGAAGACCGTCTCATAGAGAAAACATTTCATTTCTATGACCAAAGAGGAACCTCTGAATCACTAAGGTCCTAAACAATGACCACATTTACAGGCACACAGTATTCCGGATAGTAGGTTATATCCCGCTTAAGGTCTTAATCGTGATAAGCTGTTTACATGTAATCTTTGATATCCCGCTCATGAGTATCCCTGTCCCATGAATAAACAGAATATTCCTAATTGAAGTTCATATGGGTTAAATGGTATTGTAACTGAAATATGGACACTGACTGTAGGTCTATAACCTCTCATTTGTAGTGTAAAATAATAAAACAATTTAAAATATATTTGTTTATTGAATATTTAAAACATACAATATACTTGCAGTGAAGCCGCTCAACAACTACATCACATTAGTCATCTGACAGTCTCCCATCCAGAGAGACACACAGAAACAACCAGGGTCAATGACCTGCTCAAGGGCACATCGACAGATCTCCCACCAGCCCTCCAAGATCCCCCCCACAAATCCCCAAGAGCTGCCCCTCAACCATCCAAGACCCCACCACGAGAAAATGAATAAATAAATACAATAATTCCATTCTCCATCCCCAAGACCCCCCAACAAAATTAACGAAAGAGAAAAAAGAGAAAAACAAAGGAAAACAGAAAACAACAATGCAAAAAACAAAAGACATCAAGGACAACAAAAATCATAACAACGAGGCCAACTGAATATGTTTGAGTGCATATATGGCACTATTTACATGTGTGTGTCCGTGTATGTGCACATATGTGCATTTGAGAGTGTATATCGCATGAGTACAAACACCTGCACAGCATCAGCCTCAGGCAAACCAGCATTAACTGTAACAACACTGCCCCTCAGTGTCATTCAAATGTACTTTTTGTTATGTTTTATTTTTACTTTATCTTCGACTGTCATTCTATCCCCCACCCAGCAACTCCACTCTCACTTGTCTCCAATTCCAATTCCACATCCCAACCCTCAGCTTCCCTCAGCCCATCCCATCTATCTCTGCTGGCCACCCTCTTCAGATTTCTATGCGAAATATTATCTCCTGCAGAATTATGCATTTCTTTCAGAGAAATTATTTAACATATGTCTCACGAACAGGAGTGGAGAAAAATGATTACAACCACATACAATAAGCACTCAAGACGAACTGAAGTCTTATCAGACATGTGTTTCGTCGTTTTCTCAGATTTTCATTTCCTTAAAACAGGTCACACTGATGACATTTGGAAATGTTGCATAGGACCGATCTTTCCACTGGTATGGAGTTATTCCGTTTTCTCCCCAGTCCCTAAACGAAAGAGACAACTTTACCGGTATTAACTAGATTACTAATGCATTTCTTCAATCAATGTAAGACATTATTCTGGTCAGCGCCACTTTATTTAGTCTTCTGATGCAACAAGTTATGGCAGAAGAGAAGCTGCACGTGTCAAACTACAGTTGACACGGCCTACCAAATGTAAGAATTATGAAAACATCATCCCACAACACCCATGACATGTGAAACTGATCCTGCACAGACCACAGAAATAACAGCAAATGGGATAAGATATTTACATGCCACAGTACCCCATATTGGCTCTCGAGTGGCACAGCAGTCTAAGGCACTGCATCTCAGTGCTAGAGGTGCCACTACAGACCCTGGTCTAATTCCAGGGTGTATCACAACCGGCTATGATTGGGAGTCCCATAGGGAGGCGCAAAATTGGCCCAGCTTCATTCAGGTTAGTGTAGGCCGTCACTGTAAATATGAATTTGTTCTTAACTGACTTGCCTAGTTAAATAAAGGTTCAATAAAAAATAAAAAAATCCCAGGCATCTTATCCGGGTTTTTCATAACCGGTACACAAGCTTTTTCTGTGTTATTGCAAACAGGATATGATGTTTATATGCGTCAACTCAAAGCAGAACACTTGAGTATCCCGAATAATAATGGTATATTGGTGTGGACAGTGGCTTGTGAAAGTATTCACCCCCCCTTGGCATTTTTCCTATTTTGTTGCCTTACAACCTGGAATTAAAATAGATTTTTTTTGTAGGGTTGTATCATTTGATTTACACAACATACCTACCACTAAAAAGTTGCAAAAAATGTTTTATTGTGAAACAAACAAGAAATAAGATAAGAACACAGAAAACTTGAGCGTGCATAACTATTCACCCCCCCAAAGTCAATACTTTGTAGAGACACCTTTTGCAGCAATTACAGCTGCAAGTCTTTTGGGGTATGTCTCTATAAGCTTGGCACATCTAACCACTGGGATTTTGCCCATTCTTCAAGGCAAAACTGCTCCAGCTCCTTCAAGTTGGATGGGTTCAGCTGGTGTACAGAAATCTTTAAGTCATACCACAGATTCTCAACTGGATTGAGGTATGTGCTTTGACTAGGCCATTCCAAGACATTTAAATGTTTCCCCTTAAACCACTCGAGTGTTGCTTCAGCAGTATGCTTTGGGTCATTTTCCTGCTGGAAGGTGAACCTCCGTCCCAGTCTCAAATCACTGGAAGACTGAAACAGGTTTCCCTCAAGAATTTCCCTGTATTTAGTGCCATCCATCATTCCTTCAAGTCTGACCAGTTTCCCAGTCCCTGCCAATGAAAAACATCCCCACAGCATCATGCTGTGGGGATTGGGGATTGGGTTCTCGAGGTGATGAGAGGTGTTGGGTTTGTGCCAGACATAGCATTTTCCTTGATGTCCAAAAAGCTAAATTTTAGTCTCATCTGACCAGAGTACCTTCTTCCATATGTTTGGGGAGTCTCCCGTATGCCTTTTGGTATACACCAAACATGTTTGCTTATTTTTTTCTTTAAGCAATGACTTTTTTTCTGGCCACTCTTCCGTAAAGCCCAGCTCTGTGGAGTGTACGGCTTAAAGTTGTCCTATGGACAGATACTCCAATCTCCGCTGTGGAGCTTTGCAGCTCCTTCAGGGTTATCTTTGGTCTCTTTGTTGCCTCTCTGATTAATGCCCTCCTTGCCTGGTCCGTGAGTTTTGGTGGGCGGCCCTCTCTTGGCAGGTTTGTTGTGGTGCCATATTCTTTACATTTTTTAATAATGGATTTAATGGTGCTCCGTGGGATGTTCAAAGTTTCTGATATTTTTTTGTAACCCAACCTTGATTTGTACTTCTTCAAAACTTTGTCCCTGACCTGTTTGGAGAGCTCCTTGGTCTTCATGGTGCCACTTGCTTGGTGGTGCCCCTTGCTTAGTGGGGTTGCAGACTCTGGGGCCTTTCAGAACAGGTTTATAAATACTGAGATCATGTGACAGATCATGTGACACTTAGATTGCACACAGGTGGACTTTATTTGACTAATTATGTGACTTCTGAAGGTAATTGGTTGCACCAGATCTTATTTCGGGACTTCATAGCAAAGGGGTGAATACATACAGTTGAAGTCGTAAGTTTACATACACTTAGGTTGGAGTCATTAAAACTCATTTTTCAACCACTCCACACTTCTTGTTAACAAACTATAGTTTTGGCTAGTCGGTTAGGGCATCTACTTTGTGCATGACACAAGTCATTTTCCCAATAATTGTTTACAGACAGATTATTTCACTTATAATTCACAGGATCACAATTCCACTGCGTCAGAAGTTTACATACACTAAATTGACTGTGCCTTTAAACAGCTTGGAAATTCCAGAAAATGATGCCATGACTTTAGAAGCTTCTGATAGGCTAATTGACATAATTTGAGTCAATTGGAGGTGTACCTGTGGATGTATTTCAAGGCCTACCTTCAAACTCAGTGCCTCTTTGCTTGACATCATGGGAAAATCAAAAGAAATCATCCAAGACCTCAGAAACAAATTGTAGACCTCCACAAGTCTGGTTCATCCTTGGGAGCAATTTCCAAACGCCTGAAGGTACCACGTTCATCTGTACAAACAATAGTACGCAAGTATAAACACCATGTGACCACGAAGCTGTCATACCACTAAGGAAGGAGATGCATTCTGTCTCCTAGAGATGAACATACTTTGGTGCGAAAAGTGCAAATCAATCCCAGAACAACCATAGAGGAACTTGTGAAGATGCTGGAAGAAACAGGTACAAAAGTATCTATATCCTCAGTAAAACGAGTCCTATACCGACATAACCTGAAAGGCCGCTCAGCAAGGAAGAAGCCACTGCTCCAAAACCGCCATAAAAAAGCAGACTACGGTTTGCAACTGCACATGGGGACAAAGATCATACTTTTTGGAGAAATGTCCTCTGGTCTGATGAAACAGAAATAGAACTGTTTGGCCAGAATGACCATAATTATGTTTGGAGGAAAAAGGGGGAGGCTTGCAAGCTAAAGAACACCATCCAAACGTGAAGCACGGGGGTGGTAGCATCATGTTGTGGGGGTGCTTTGCTGCAGGAGGGACTGGTGCACTTCACAAAATAGATGGCATCATGAGGTAGGAAAATTATGTGGATATATTGAAGCAACATCTCAAGACATCAGTCAGGAAGTTAAAGCTTGGTCGCAAATGGGTCTTCCAAATGGACAATTACCCCAAGCATACTTCCAAAGTTGTGGCAAAATGGCTTAAGGACAACAAAGTCAAGGTATTGGAGTGGCCATCACAAAGCCCTGACCTCAATCCTATAGAAAATGTGTGGGCAGAACTGAAAAAGTGTGTGCGAGGAAGGAGGCCTACAAACCTGATTCAATTACACCAGCTCTGTGAGGCAGAATGGGCCAAAATTCACCCAACTTATTATGGGAAGCTTGTGGAAGGCTACCAGAAACATTTGACCCAAGTTAAACAATTTAAAGGCAATGCTACCAAATACTATCTGAGTGTATGTAAACTTCTGACCAATTGGGAATGTGATGATAGAAATAAAAGCTGAAATAAATCATTCTCTCTTGTAATATTCTGACATTTCACATTCTTAAAATAAAGTGGTGATCCTAACTGACCTAAGACAGGGAATTTTTACTAGGATTAAATGTCAGGAATTGTGAAAAACTGAGTTAAAATGTATTTGGCTAAGGTGTACGTAAACTTCCAACTTCAACTGTATGAACACCACTTTTTCAGGGTTTTTTTGTTAGAATTTTTTTAAAGAAGGTATTTTTCATTTCACTTCACCAATTTGGACTATTTTGTATATGTCCATTACATGAAATCCAAATGAAAATCAATTTAAATTACAGGTTGTAATGCAACAAAATAGGAAAAACGCCAAGGGGGATGAATACTTTTGCAAGGCACTGTATGTAAATGTGGTCAATTAGTCACATAGTCACAGACATGGTAACCTGCTAACCCTTATTCTCCTACAGTGTGTTTACACCACTCAGAGTAGCAGAAACACACCTCACTCACACAGACTGGGCTGAAGGGATACTGTTTGTTTTTCTACTTACCCAGAGTCAGACAAACTTGTATGTCTCAGTGTGCAGTTTGGAGATTATTGAAGTTAGAATATTCGTAAAACGAACAAATGTATAAAATATTGATTACTATGTAAAGCTTTGTAAGACCCCAGCAGAGGGCAGCAGTGTACCATGACCTGCAGAGCACAACATGGAGAGACAGGGGAGGGGGATTGGATTGTGAGAATGTGTGTATGCCAAACCCCTGACCGCAGCCACACACAAAGGGTGACCCCCCCCTCCATGTTCCCTCTTTCCCTCGGTCCAGCCGCCCCCTGAGGTGCAGAGTGAAATTAGCTGTCCCCTCAGCCCTGTAGGGAAACACTCACTACCTTAATTACAGCCACACACACACCATCGCTCACTGTGGCAACCCGCACCATGACACCGGCCACGGCAGCTTCATCATTGCCACGGAAACATGACACATCGCCACAGCATCATCAACAACACGCTAATACATCACAACTGAACTATGTCAACCTTTAATACATTTTGGGCTGATACACACACACAATTCCACTCCCTACCTAAGTCCTGCCCTTTCTTTCTTTCTCCCTCTATCTCTATCTCTTTCTCGCTCTCTCCTCTATCCCTCTTTCTCAATTCAATTCAATTCAAGGGGCTTATTGGCATGGGAAACATATGTTAACATTGCCAAAGCAAGTGAAGTAGATAATATACAAAAGTGAAATAAACAATAAAAATGAACAGTAAATATTACACTCACAGAAGTTTCTCTCTATCTCTATCTCTCTCTGTCCTCTGCCGGCCAGGCCGGGTGTGTTGGTTGATTTCCCCTCTGATCTCTTGTCACTGTCAGGCAGCACTGTAAGGTGTGGCTCAGTGTGTGTGTGTGTGTGTGCAGTGCTGTGCTTGTTCTGGTGACACACAGCCTTCAGGACGGAAATGAGCTCAGGGAGCCGCAGTCTGCCACTCAGGACTGCCTGACTGACTGACTGTCTGACTGGCTTCAGAGGAGAAACAGGGGGCGTCTCTACCAAACACTAACACTAGTCTGCATCCTAAATGGCACCCTATTCCCTTTCTAGAGCATTAATTTAGACCAGGGCTGAAAGGGGACACAGCCTTACCACTACTACCACTAATGTTTCTGTAGCCAGAGTCTCTGTCTTTATGGCTCTAGTGTGTAGAATGTAGATATTACATACTGTCACAGTAAATGAAGTAAAGGGACTAAAAGGAAAGTAAGAGATCAAAGTAAAGAAAATGTATATATTAACACAACCACTACTACTACCACCGCCACAAACCACCACTACTACCACCGCTACCACTACTACCACTGCTACCACCACCACCTCCACCACAACTACCACCACCACTACCACCACCACCACTACCACCACCACTACTACCACCGCTACCACCACCACTACTACGACTGCTACCACCACCACTACTACCACCGCTACCACCACCACCACCACTACCACCACCACCACCACTACTACCACTGCTACCGCCACCACCACCGCCACTACCACTACAACCACCACCGCCAACGCTAATGCTACCACCACCACCACCGCTACCACCACCACCGCTACCACCACCACTACTACCACCGCTACCACCACCACCACCGCCACCACCGCTACCACCACCATCACCACCACTACTACCACCACCACCACCGCTACCACCACCACCACCCCCACTACTACCACCACCACCGCCACTACTATCACCGCCACCGCTAATGCTACCACCACCACTGCCACCGCTACCACCACCGCCAACGCTACCACCACTACTACTACCACCACCACTAACGCTACCACCACCGCTAACGCTACCACCACCACTACTACTATCACCACCACCGCTAACGCTACCACCACCACTACTACCACCACCACCACCACTACTACTACCACCGCTAACGCTACCACCACCACCACTACTACCACCACTACTACTACCACCACCACCACTACCACCACCACCACCACCCCTACCACCACCACTACCACCACCACTACCACTACCACCACCACCGCTACCACCACCACTACCACTACTACTACCACCGCCACCACTACTACCACCACTACTACTACCACCGCCACCGCTAACACTACCACCACCACCACCACCACTACAACCACCACCACTACTACCACTGCTACCACCACCGCCACCGCTAATGCTACCACCACCACTGCCACCACCACCGCCAACGCTACCACCGCTAACGCTACCACAACCACCACTACTACTACCACCACCACCGCTAACACCACCACTGCTAACGCTACCACCGCTAACGCTACCACCACCACCACTACTACCACCACCGCTAACGCTACCACATAGTAAACACCACTATAGCTCTCTAATGGTTGATAAAACAGAGAGAGAGAGAGACAGAGAGAGAGAGAAGGGAGAGAGAGAGAGCGAAAGAGAGAGAAAGAGAGAGAGATACCCTTGGTGCAGAATGGGAAACACTGCGTTCACTATGAATGTGCCAATGAGCTCAGTGTGATTTGACTGGGTGTTATAGTGACTTTCACTGTCTCAGTGACTTTAGCCTGACTTTCATCTCAGACTCTGTCCCAGATGGCACCCTATTCTCTATATAGTGCACTACTTAGACCAGGACCCAGAGGGCTCTGGAGTGGTCAGAAGTAGTGCACTATGTAGGAAATAGGTTGTTATTTGGGACATCAGTGTTTAGCTGTCTCACCTCTAGGCCCTGACAGACGTTCCACTACTGTGGTAATGGGATTGGTAATACACTCCAATCTGTGTGACAGCCAGGGTCTCTGTGACAGGATAACTTTCTCCTGACCCTCTCAGGCCATACAGCACCTGAGGACAAAATCACTATACCACAAGATGGGAAGGTTTTTTCTCAATCTATTCAACTGTAATAGAGAACAAGATCTCATTGAGCGATGTAGCTACACGCACACATACGCACACACACACACACAAACACACACACAAGCACACACACACACTTAATAGAAGTGATGTATCTAGTCAGAGGCCGTTTCTTCTGAAATAACCTCAACCAAGGAACAAAAGCAATTTGAAACCCGATCTGTCATCTGATTGAGCTCCCCTTAAAGCACCAAGGCTTTAATATTCACCCCAGAGGACAGAGGAGAACAGTGGGATCGATCTAGCGAGGGGTAACCTTGACCAAATAACAGGGGCTACACACACCAGCTCCTAGCCTCGTCTCTCACTGAGCCCCATCTCTCCAGTGAGATATCATGATATCACATCAAACACACAGAGCAAGAGAGACAGCACATGAAAGAGGCTGGTAAGAAGAGGTAAGGCTAGACAATGATGCTGCTGCCACATTAGAACAACTTGTTGAGACAGGAAATAGAATAGGGGAGGTGAAGACATATTTGAAGTCCTAGATCATGTCGCTTCAGCATAGCAACAACTTCCGTGGCATATATACATGGCCTTGGTTGGTTGACTATAAGTCCCTCCATTAAGTCAGGCAGGCAGCCCTACAGGTACCCCTATCAACATGGCCAGCATGGCCCCAGACCATTAGAGGTGATAGACAGGGCTAATCCAGGGGACTTTGCTTGTCTGTTTGTCGAGCGCACACACACACACACACACAGTCGAGGGCAAGGGCAGATGAGGGCAAGATGAGGGCAGATGAGGGCAAGTCCAGCTACACACAAGGAACGTCTTCCCCTATGAGGGCATACAGCTGAGCAGTGGGAGGATACAGGTTGGGCTGAAGGAGCAGAGGGGAGGGGGTACATTTGAACACAGATGGGGTGGGATGGCACACATGTCTCTTGCTCTAGGGGGCAAGGCATAGTGAGGCAGAGGGAATGGGGGGGAGGAGCAGTGGACAGACAGGGACTGTGGGGGAGGGGCATGAAGGGGTGCACAAGGAGACAAGGGGACATGCTCAAATCCACAATCTGGTTGAGGTGTCAGATAGAAACAGCCTACATTATTGATGTGGAGAGTTCTCATGCTCTTTGAAGTGAGGGAGAGGAGAGGAGGAGAGGTGGAGGGGAGATTAGGCTGCCATGTGAATGTCAGTGTCTTTGTGAGGCACATCAGAGAGGGAGAGGAGCACAGCACATCGGAAGGGCGGATGAGGCAGGGAAGGGAAGAGGTCTGACAGACACATCACAGCCCAGGCAGACAACAGCCTTCAAAGAGACCCGTTTAGAGGCACTCTGATCCCACTCACTGACTCTCAGCACCACACCGCTCTGACGCACACAGCTGGAGCACACATCTGGGTTCAAATAGTATCGGTTTGCTATCAAATACTTTGGCTGCACTTTTGAAATTGAGCTTGCCTGGCACAACGGAAACCAAAGGAATAGTCCCAAACCAATCAACGATACGAGCTACCTACAGTTGAAATCGGAAATGTACACACACCTTAGCCAAATACATTTAAACTCAGTTTTTCACAATTCCTGACATTTAATCCTAGTAAAAATTCCCTGTCTTAGGTCAGTTAGGATCACCACTTTATTTTAAGAATGTGAAATGTCAGAATAATAGTAGAGAGAATGATTTATTTCAGCTTTTATTTCTTTCATCACATTCCCAGTGGGTCAGAAGTTTACATACACTCAATTAGTATTTGGTAGCATTGCCTTAAAATTGTTTAACTTGGGTCAAACGTTTCGGGTAGCCTTTCACAAGCTTCCTACAATAAGTTGGGTGAATTTTGGCTCATTCCTCCTGACAGAGCTGGTGTAACTGAGTCAGGTTTGTAGGCCTCCTTTCTCGTACACGCTTTTTCAGTTCTGCCCACATATTTTCTATAGGGTTGAGGTCAGGGCTTTGTGATGGCCACTCCAATACCTTGACTTTGTTTTCCTTAAGCCATTTTGCCACAACTTTTGAAGTATGCTTGAGGTCATTCAAGCTTCCCTGTGGCTCAGTTGGTAGAGCATGGTGTTTGCAACGCCAGGGTTGTGGGTTCGATTCCCACGGGGGGCCAGTACGACAATTTTTTTTATTATAAATAAATAAATTAAAATTTTTAAAATACAAATGTATGAGATGTATGCAAGTCGCTCTGGATAAGAGCGTCTGCTAAATGACTAAAATGTAAATGTAAATGTCATTGTCCATTTGGAAGACTCATTTGCGACCAAGCTTTAACTTCCTGACTGATGTCTTGAGATGTTACTTAAATATATCCACATAATTTTCCTACTTCAGGATGTCATCTATTTTGTGAAGTGGTGTTCTTCGGCTTGCAAGCCTTCCCCTTTTTCCTCCAAACATAACGATGGTCATTATGGCCAAACAGTTCTATTTTTGTTTCATCAGACCAGAGGACATTTCTCCAAAAAGTACGATCTTTGTCCCCATGTGCAGTTGCAAACCGTAGTCTGGCTTTTTTATGGCGGTTTTGGAGCAGTGGCTTCTTCCTTACTTTTGTACCTGTTTCTTCCAGCATCTTCACAAGTTCCTTTATGGTTGTTCTGGGATTGATTTGCACTTTTCGCACCAAAGTACGTTCATCTCTAGGAGACAGAACGTGTCTCCTTCCTGAGCAGTATGGCGGCTGCGTGGTCCCATGGTGTTTATACTTGCATACTGTTGTTTGTACAGATGAACGTGGTACCTTCAGGCGTTTGGAAATTTCTCCCAAGGATGGACCAGACTTGTGGAGGTCTACAATTTTTTCTGAGGTCTTGGATGATTTCTTTTGATTTCCCCATGATGTCAAGCAAAGAGGCACTGAGTTTGACGGTTGGCCTTGAAATACATCCACAGGTACACCTCCAATTGACTCAAATGATGTCAATTAGCCTATCAGAAGCTTCTAAAGCCATGACATCATTTTCTGGAATTTTCAAAGCTGTTTAAAGGCACAGTCAACTTAGTGTATGTAAACTTCTGACCCACTGGAATTGTGATACAGTAAATGATAAGTGAAATAATCTGTCTGTCAACAATTGTTGGAAAAATGACTTGTGTCATGCACAAAGTAGATGTCCTAACCGACTTGCCAAAACTATAGTTTGCTAACAAGAAATTTGTGGAGTGGTTGAAAAACGAGTTTTAATGACTCCAACCTGAGTGTACTTCCGACTTCAACTGTAACTTCCGCATTTGTAGCAGATTGAGGGAAGATAATCTTCTGAGTTTCTCAGTTTCAGGTTCAGTGCCGTATACACTGCAGGAGACATCTAGTTAACTGTAGCTGGATGGAAGGCGCTGAAACTTTCCCTTGCCAGTTCAACTGACATGTTCCAGACATGTCCATCAGTCAGGTCAAAGGTCAGGACAGACGACAGGACAGAACAGTCAGCATAGCTGAGACAGAAAGTCTCTCTCTCTCTCTCTCTCTCTCTCTCTAGATAAGAGAAGTCCAGGCATTCCACTGAGATTAAAAAGTGGAACACACACGCACGCACACACATTACCTCCACCATCTCCTAGACCACCCAGCCACAACTAATGAGTGAGCATTTAACAGCGTTGTCATCTTCGTAACCATGTGTTGTTTACAATGGCCTTGTCTTCTCTATAGGGAAAGAGATTGAATAGGGTTCATGGATAGTATGTCTGCCTGGTCACTGAGCTATGAGGGGATTACAGTTGGCCCGTCCCTCACTGACAGACAGCAGGCAGGTCACTGGTGAAACAGGTCACAGTCTACCCAAGTTCAAGGAGAGAAAGAGAGAGAGGTGGAGGGAGGAAGAAAGAGACAGAGGGAAGGGAGATCCCTAGTCAGTTGTAAAACTGAATGCATTCAACCGAAATGTGTCTTCCACATTTAACCCAACCCCTCTAAATCAGAGAGGTGCAGGGGACTGCCTTAATCAACATCCACATTATCAGCGCCCTGCCTTGCTCAAGGGCAAAAATACAAATTTGTCCACCTTGCCGGCTCAGAGATTCAAACCAGCGACCTTTCGGTCCAATGCTCTGAACCGCTAGGCTACCTCTCACCCATAGAGAGAGAGAGAGAGCACAACCCCAGCTCATCAGATCATGGCCATGCTCAGTAGCCATAAAATGGAAGAAAATGGTCCGAAACAGAGTAAAAAAATGGAGGTACTATATGAGCTTGTTTTCAGTTGCTCTGCATTTTGATGTACCTTAATGAACACGATCCAGGGTCACGACCAGCCAGGGGACAGGGGTTAGTCACCCCACAGATCAGAACTACATGGATCAGCCTCTTCTCCCACTCACACCGGGTGGAATATGGTTAGTACGCTCTGACCCGAGAGACCACTTTCACTCTCCACTGGGGCTTGACAGATGCACGGTCACATTGGGTGGTCAGGCCGTTGCCGCCACTGCGGCTGTTTCTGGAATGACATCATTTATTTACCCAGCGGCAGGAGGCAGCCCCTTCTCTGTTTCAGATCAGATTGAGTCGTGTGCAGTGGCTTACGACTCAAACCAAACTCATATTACTGTGTGTATGCGTGTGTGTACGTGTGAGTGTGTGAGTATGTGTCTCATACTAAACTCATATTACTTCATCTCCCTGCATGTAGAGATAATTACCTGGTTTAGGAATAATTCAACCAATATTCTCTGGTTTAACCAGCATCCTCTCCTCTGGCCGCCTGCACAAACACTGACACACACATTCAGACCGACACACACACACACACACACACACCTGTTTAGACAGACACACACACACACACACACACACACACACACACACACACACGTTTAGACAGACAAAGCACACACTATACTCATATGTTCAGTCCAACATAGCCACACACACGTACAGTCAATTACAGCCACACACATTGATCAGACAGTCACTCACATGTGGTTTTCACTTTCAATTCTCTGTCTGTGCACACAGCATGACTGTGTTTGTGTCATCAACACTTGCTATTTACTCAACAACATGAACTGTTACAATATCCATAGGATATGCTGTCCTTGCTAATGCACTCCTGTGTGTGCGTGTGTTGACGTGAGAGAATAATTAATTCCCTAGGTGACAGAGGCGACAGCATCGTCCATCACACTAATGCAAGGAGAAAGGCTCATTGTATTCAGTAAACACACACACGGACACACACGGACACACGCGGACAAACGCGGACAAACGCGGACACACACGGACACACACACCTCTGCTCTGACAGCCAATTTCCTACAGATAGACCTGTCCATATTCCTACTGTTCTTCCGGGGGATGTAATCTTGAACAGAGTGACACTCAGTTAACCAGCTACATTGGGCCTGAGCTCGTACCACGCGTATCTAATACAGACGGACAGAGGGGACGGAGACTCAGCCTGCTCTACCTAGCAGCCAGCCAGTCAGCCAGCCAGCTCATAAGGAGCCACGCTCACGTCTCAGGACCAGGTAAAGAGCAACACTTGAGCATGAACACACAGATGCTCTCTGCTCAGAATAGCCAGGGCTTTGGAAGATTTCAAAAGAACACCAACATTAAAATAAAGCAACAACTTTGAATAAATAACAGCCTTTAGTTGATTTGATTCTGAAGAAAAAGAGAGTTGAAGAAAAAGAGAGAGCAGGAATGAAAGGGGGATTAAAATGTAAATGTGAGTGTCAGATAGGGTTGCACATTTTGGGGAATATTCAGAGATGGAAACTTTCCGTGGGAATTAACAGGAATATATGGGAATTAACAGGAATATATGGGAATTAATGGAAATATATGCAAATTAATATTAATACCTGTCAAGGTTGTGCGCTACTGGTGAGAAGTCAGGTGCAGGAGAGCAGAGAGTTGTGATCAGGCGCACTTTATTTGGCAGAAGCACAAAAGGCAGACATAACTGCGTCAAAAAACCTCCAGCCACTGGCAAAAGAGACTAAGCGCGAAAACACTCACGATAATGCAAATGTATGACAATAACCATATTACAGGTCAAAACACGATACCTGGGAAAAAAACAGTCTGGCGCGTAACACTAAACACGTAACAAAAGAATTCCACACAAAGACATGGGGGGAACAGAGGAATATAAATAGATATATATATGCAGTGTGATTAGGGAATGTAAATCAGGTGTGCGGGGAACAAGACAAAACAAATGGAAAAATGACAAATGGAGCGGCGATGGCAAGAAGGCTGGTGACGTCGACCGCCCAAGGAGGGGAGCCGACTTTGGCGGAAGTCGTGACAATACCATTTAAATGTAGATGTTTTTTGTATTGGATATATTTACCATATCATATGGAGACAGAAACAAACATTTTACCTTATCATAAGTAGACATAATTGCAAATGATTAAATCATTCCAATAGAAATAAAAAAAACAATTTAGTTACAAATGTAACTTTAATTAAATTAGTTCACTCTTCACATGGGATGATTTCACTGAACAACAAAAGAAAGGGAATATTGAATGATCCCCAATGATCCATCACATCTTCCAAAAACTAAAGCTTTGGTTGTCTTCCTCTCAGGCTTCCACGTCTTCTCCCTGGACCTCCTCAATGTCCACCTCTTGAACATCAGACTGAGGCCTCACATTCACTGTCACTTTCCAACCTTGTTGAGGATGGCTTGTTGTCAGGCACAAAAAGCCTCAAATTTGCCCGGATAGCCACCAATTTTTCAACCCTTTTATTGGTCAGCCTGTTGCGTGCTTTGATGTGTGTGTTCCCAAACAAGGACCAGTTGCGCTCTGAGGCGGCTGATGTTGGTGGGATTTGGAGGATGATGGAAACAGGGGAAAGAGCCTCAGATCCACAAAGTCCCTTCCACCAGGTGGCTGATGAGATATGTTGGCACAACTGCCATATTGCATCTCCATCCCAAAGCCCTTGCTTGGAAGTGTACTTCTCCAGACTGCCAAGAACCTTGCCCTCATCCAGGCCAAGGTGGCGAGGACACGGTAGTGATGACACCATAGGCCGGGTTGATCTCTGCACCAGACAGGATGCTCTTGCCAGCATACTTGGGGTCCAACATGTACGCTGTGGGGTGTATGGGCTTCAGGCAGAAGTCTTCACGCTTTTTGATGTATTTCAGAACTGCAGTTTCCTCTGCTTGGAGCAACAGTGAAGTGGGCAGGCAGTATGGATTTATTCTCTTACATCTGCAAGCAGAGTCTGAACATCAGACAGGATGGCATTGTCTCCCTCAATCCATGCAATGGCTACTGCTATAGGTTTCAGGAGTTTCAGGCTGGATCCTCTTGATGGGTCTGTCCATACCGGCAGACTGTGATATGGCCATTTCTTGGAAAGACTCCTTTCCCTCCAGGAGACTGTCAAACATGATGACAACACCACCCCAACGGGTGATGCTGGGCAGCTTCAATGTGGTGCTCTTATTCTTCTCACTTTGCTTGGTGAGGTAGATTGCTGCTATAACTTGATGACCTCTCACATACCTAACCATTTCCTGGGCTCTCTTGTAGAGTGTAGCCATTGTTTTCAGTGCCATGATGTCCTTGAGGAGCAGATTCAATGCATGAGCAGCACAGCCAATGGGTGTGATGTGAGTGAAGGACTCCTCCATTTTAGACCAAGCAGCCTTCATGTTCGCAGCATGTCTGTCACCAGTGCAAATACCTTCTGTGGTCCAATGTCATTGATGACTGCCTTCAGCTCATCTGCAATGTAGGGACTAAAACTCACATGGTAGCAAAAACTAACTAGCAGAAATTGTTTACAAGTTAGAATTATTTAAACACACTTTGCTGTAGGCTAATATTTACTATTTATTAACAAAAAATCATGTATGTCACATAAAATACATTCACACCATTCAGTATGGTAATCAAAACTTACCAGATAACATGTAGTCCTTGGCTCAGACAGTGTAGTAATGTGGGCTCAATAGCATCTCATTAGTGTACAAGATCTTGAGAATACGCTGTACATGTGATAGAAGAATGCACTGTGCATGCAGAGGGTTGCAATTCCATTGAATTGTGGATAGTTTAACCAAAATATGCCACAAGTCCTAGAATTGCCTTACGTGTATCCCACAAAAAAGGTTCACTGTTATAAGCTAACTTTTTTGATGAATTTAAGCAAAATTCACCAAATTCCCGGGCTTAACTTCCCATGGAAAATTTCCAGACAAATTCAGGAAATTTACTAGAAAGTTTCCGACCCTTTGCAAACCCTAGTGTCAGCCTAACTCTCACAGATGGAGCTGTTTGCTACACTAACTGACCGTCTAGCTGCCAGGCCAAGCAGACTGGTGGACATTACTCCAGATGTATTTCTCTATCTGTCTTTTCTTCCTCGAGCTGACAGCAGAGTACACAGACACACAACAGGACGAGACGTGATTGGGGTGGGAGAAAATATAAACAGCTAAATTTGACGTGTTCAATTCCTCAAATGTATGCTAATCATATTCATAACGCCACAAAAGGTCAGTTAATGTTTGAACGTCCAAACACTAATTATTGCCATCTGGATTTTTGAGAAACACATGCTGAATCAATAAAAAAGTGAAAAACAAATTGTGTGAATGTGTGGGCATTGGCATTGAGATGATCAGAGGTGTTATTACTTCAGATAAATAATAATGATTCTACAGTCAAGGTAAGACTGTAAGCCTAGTATAAGCACATCTCTGGCCTCCTCATGTGTATGGCTTACAGGGGCTGTGAGCTATGCTATTACCTACACAGGTGTGATCCTGTTAAAACAGGGGATTCATAAGGTCTTCATATTGTGGAGAGAATAAGGAGAGGATAATCAGAACACAATATAGACCTGTCAGACTTTATCCCACCACCCCCTCCTTTCCCATCCTCTCCCCTCCTCCCCCCTCCTCTCTCCTCCTCATATCTGGACCACCTAGGCACCCCAGGGGTGTTTGCTGAAGAAAACCCTTAACTCCACTGGACAACATTTTAATTTTACCCCAGACAGTCAGACAGCCCCCTCCCCATTTCTCCTCCAACCCCCCTTCCACCCCTCCTTTCCCCTTACTCCTCCTCCCCCAAACCGCCTTCCACCCCTCTCTTCCCCTTACTCCTCCTCCCCCAAACCGCCTTCCACCCCTCTCTTCCCCTTACCACTCCTCTCCCCAAACCCCCTTCCACCCCTTGCTCCTCACCTCCTATCCTTCTCTGCTCCACATGCTACCTGCTAAAGGGCACACAACCCCCCCCCCCCTAACTCTAAACCTCTAAAGGCGTCTGCATGCTTCCCATCCAAAACAGTTCAAACCGTTTGTGCACATTATGACGACATTTTGTGACGTTTTTTGTTCGTTTTGATCTTCGGCAAGATTTATTGGGCTGTTTCGTGCACACAACTATTATTCTCGAGGTGAGACGAAGTTGGTAGCCGAAGTCTAAGCCCCTTCGTCGGTGACTGGTCAACAGTAGGGATTCTTCATGAAGTGTTTCTTGTCATTCAACGAGAGTCTAATCGTTTTCATGCAAATTTTTTCCACTTGAGAAATGCTGAACCAAACATCTTAGCTAGATGTAACATTGCGCGACTAAAATCTCCTTAGCAAAAACTTCACAATTAATGACAGATTTCTTGAGTTATCTTAGATTCATTCTTTTTTTGTTGTTGATCAAATGTTTTTATTATTTTTAATAAGGTATACATGGGACAGAAAAACAAGTGACAAGACCGAACAAGACAAACAGTTCCCATCCCACCCCTGTCCCACAGGACTTCCCCAATCCAAAATTAGATTAGTGGTTCACAATAGCAGTCTTTTTACAGAATCATACCTTGAAGAAAGAGCAAATATGTTTCCTCATGCATGCGTCCTACAGATATTTCCATGTTTATATGTCCATGAATGATAGCAGCCACTGCTGTCTGCTTAAAGAATGAGGAGCCTGCCAACATGAGGCTAGAATTTTCTTGGCTGCTTTTAATCCAACCAGCCGAATACGTCCCTGTTTGACAGATAGGTCTGAAGTAATGTCATCGTTTAAAATGAAATAAATTGTGAACACGATACATTTCTACCTATCATGTTAGAAAGACAACCCCAGAAGCGTAAAACCCCAGGGCATTCCCAAACCACATGAAAACATGTGAGGGCACAGTGAGCAATTTGGGGTTTGTCTAGCTTTCATCTTATATTCATTCTGACTATTTTAAGGAAGTGTATACTGGCTTCGGTGTATCAAGATCGGCTAACACTACTATTGCCACTTTTTTCTAATTTTTCAAGCGAAGGACTTTTAAGAGAGTGTAAGCACACTCGTTCGGTTCGCTTAGCCGAGTCTGGCTAGGCACCAGTTGATCCGAAGCATGCGGAAGGCTTAAGCCTAGAATAGTCTTTTTCCTTGTGGGGCCTGGTGAAATGTCTCCACTTGTCTGAATTTTCCTTGTTTTACAATTTTTTTCAAACACCCACACACACTTATCCCCGACAGCCCTCGGCAAAAACAATCAAACCGCTTTGTCTCTTTGTCTTCACACCTGACCCCTGACTCTGCTTTCTGAAGACTGATCCCGGACAGGGCTGGATTGTGCTTTTAAACTTGTCCCGGTCCCATCTGCCTATTGGACAGATTCCCTGAGGAGACGCAGCTGAGCAGGGTCAAAAGTGGTGATGGACAGTCAAATGTCCCATTCAGAGGTCACTGGGTGTGGCATGTAACTGGAGAGCTCCAGAGGTGCAAACAGGGTAGCCTATAAACAATTAGACCCATCCGCTGCCTCTGCTCTCTGCAGGGTCAGGGAGTCAGGAAGAGTTTGGGGCAGGTGACTACTTGTTTCAATAGTTAGAGGGCTGTTAGTTTGTGGTCAGGAGAGGGACTGTAAGGTTTTTCTACAGGTATGCAAACATTTACTACAGTGTGCACTAATGAACATGGTCACGTCCAGCCAGGGGTCAGGAGATAAAGGTCACCCCATGGATCAGAACCACAGGGATCAGCCTCTACTCACACAGGGTAGAATGTGTTTAGTATGTGTTCAGTAAGTTCCGACAGGAGAGACCGCATTCACTCTCCACACGGTTACGTTGGGTGGTCTGCCCCCTCTCTCTCCCTAATCTGACTGAGTTGTGTGCAGTGGCTTATGCCTCAAAACCAAACTCATATTACTGTGTGTGTGTGTGTGTGTGTGTGTGTGCATGCGTGCGTGCGGCTTACTTCTCATACTAAACTCATATTACTTAATCTCCCTGGATGTAGAGATAAGTACCTGGTTTAGGAATAATTCAACCTATATCCTCTGGTTTAACCAGCATCCTCTCCTCTGGCCGCCTGCACAAACACTGACACACACGTTCAGACAGACAAACACACACGTGTCATGACGTTGGCCAGGGGGTAGGTTTATGACCCCCCCCATAAATACCTTTCTTCCTTCCCTCTCTCTCTTGACTCTACAGAAGGACTCTTGAAGAACCTTTGTTACACATATAGAGTCTGGGAACATCAAAAGGTGGGGGGAAAGGAACCATATTTCGGTAATCCAACCAGTTGAAAATATGCATTGGTACTTTATGAATATGATGTCAGTTCGGTTGTCATCTGAGACATTCTTATTAATGATAGGATGACAAACTGTATCTTGGAAAGTCTACACATTATAGTTATCAGATTCACATGGAATTGTTGTGCAATTTAAATGTTTAAATATGAAACTATTTGTGAAAAGATTAAATGTAATTTTAGCTTCCAAATGAGAGAATTGGGTTTTCATAAGGTTAAAGCTCTGCTCCATCATTGGCCCGCCCCTGTGAAGGGACATTGGTTATAAACTATGAAACACACCCTTCTCTCCCTCCACTATATAAGCCCTTTACGAAAATATAATTTTCTGTTCCGGGTACATTAGGGCGACGGTCCGATGTCAGAAGGATTCAGATAATAAGCTATTCCAAGGACGTGAGGACAACGGTCCCACGTTAAAAGGACTAACATGTCAACTACAGAACTAAGCCAACCTCAGCGTGAGCTTTGGTTGCGAATGGTATGAACTTTGAACTCTTATTCACTACAGAAGTGATACCTCCTAGCCGTTGAGTTAGCAGCGGCCACTGTAAACGTGGGCTAGGAAAGGACGGACGATGGATCCAGTCTAACACACAACGACGATACTACAACGTATCCAGTTTACCACCAGAGACATTCTTCCAAGGACAGGAAGATCTCTGTTGGGCAACACGGCCAGCATCTACGACCAACCTACCGAAGCACAGCTCAGAGTAAATATTTATTGCATTTTCCTTTTCCAAATGGGCGGTAATTTAGAATGCATAAGATACTGTATTTATGATAGTATAGCTTCTCCCTTTGTTCCTCAGTCTTCCCGCTCTTTCACTCAAACCCAACTCCCTTTCCTTTGTGTAACCAGCCGTCATGTTGGCTCCGTCCACCAGGGACGTTTTCTGTATGACATAATTTGCATTCTGTGTATATGTAATTCTATGTGATTATTTAGTAAATAAATAATTAAACCAAAGTTTGTATTGCTGATTCAACTTGTTAGCCAGGGTTCGTGAAGATAACCAAGAATTTACAACTTTCAGATGAGACTGAAATAAGGTGACAATTAATATTGACTGCTATTGATGTAAAATATTACTAGGTCTTTAAGAGTTTAACCTCTCCGGGACATGTGGGACACACTGCCAACAGCCAGTGAAATAGCAGGGCGGCAAATTCAAAACAACAAAAATCTCATAATTCAAATTTTTCAAACATACAACTATTATATCCCATTTTAAAGAAAATCTTCTCGTTAATCCAACCACATTGTCCAATTTCAAAAAGGCTTTACGGCAAAAGCATAACATTAGATTATGTTAGGACAGCGCCTAAACAAGAAAAACCACACAGCCATTTTCCAAGCAAGGAGAGGCATCACAAAAACCAGAAATACAGCTAAAATGAATCACTAACCTTTGATGATCTTCATCAGATGACACTCCCAGGACTCAATGTTACACAATACATGTATGTTTTGTTCGATAAAGTTCATATTTATATCCATAAACCCCATTTTACATTGGCGCATGATGTTCAGAAATGTTTTGCCTCCCAAAACTTCCGGTGAATGAGCACATCAATTTACAAAAATACTCATCATAAACGTTGATAAAATTTACAACAGTTATTGAAAGAATTATAGATACACTTCTCCTTAACCTGTTAGGGCTAGGGGGCAGTATTTACACGGCCGGATAAAAAACGTACCCGATTTAATCTGGTTACTACTCCTGCCCAGTAACTAGAATATGCATATAATTATTGGCTTTGGATAGAAAACACCCTAAAGTTTCTAAAACTGTTTGAATGGTGTCTGTGAGTATAACAGAACTCATATGGCAGGCAAAAACCTGAGAAGATTCCATGCAGGAAGTGGCCTGTCTGACAAGTTGTTGTTCTTCTTGCCTCTGTTTATTGAAGACTGAGGATCTTTGCTGTAACGTGACACTTCCTACGGCTCCCATAGGCTCTCAGAGCCCGGGAAAAAGCTGAACGATATCGAGGCAGCCCCAGGCTGAAACACATTATCGCTTTTGACAAGTGGCCGATCAGAGGACAATGGGCTTAGGCGCGTGCCCGAGTCGACCCCATACTTTATTTTCTTTCGTCTGTTTACTTAATTGCAGATTCCCGGTCGGAATATTATCGCTTTTTTACGAGAAAAATTGCATAAAAATTGATTTTAAACAGCGGTTGACATGCTTCGAAGTACGGTAATGGAATATTTCGATTTTTTTTGTCACGAAATGCGCCGTGCTCGTAACCCTTATTTACCATTCGGATAGTGTCTTGGTCCCAAATAACTATGGATTATTTGGGACCAAACCAACATTTGTTATTGAAGTAGAAGTCCTGGGAGTGCATTCTGACGAAGAACACCAAAGGTAATCAAACTTTTCTAATAGTAAATCGGAGTTTGGTGAAGGCTAAACTTGCTGGGTGTCTAAATAGCTAGCCCTGTGATGCCGGGCTATCTACTTAGAATATTGCAAAATGTGTTTTCACCAAAAAGCTATTTTAAAATCGGACATATCGAGTGCATATAGGAGTTCTGTATCTATAATTCTTAAAATAATTGTTATGCTTTTTGTGAACGTTTATCGTGAGTAATTTAGTAAATTGTTAGTAAATTCGCCGGAAGTTTGCGGGGGGTATGCTAGTTCTGAACGTCACATGCTAATGTAAAAAGCTGGTTTTTGATATAAATATGAACTTGATTGAACAAAACATGCATGTATTGTATAACATAATGTCCTAGGTGTGTCATCTGATGAAGATCATCAAAGGTTAGTGCTGCATTTAGCTGTCTTCTGGGTTTTTGTGACATTATATGCTAGCTTGAAAAATGGGTGTCTGATTATTTCTGGCTGGGTACTCTGCTGACATAATCTAATGTTTTGCTTTCGTTGTAAAGCCTTTTTGAAATCGGACAGTGTGGTTAGATTAACGAGAGTCTTGTCTTTAAAATGCTATAAAATAGTCATATGTTTGAGAAATTGAAGTAATAGCATTTCTAAGGTATTTGAATAACGCGCCACAGGATTCCACTGGCTGTTACGTAGGTGGGACGATTTGGTGCCACCTACCCTAGAGAGGTTAAAGTGCATATGCATTCATATTTATGCGAGAATAGCTTTCCATGTCCGATAGAGACCCATGTTCCTTTGTCTTCCTCCACTTCCCCTTTTCCTCTCTGAATCTATCGTGTTATAACCAAACTGTTTTTGTTTGGTCCACTAGGGACGGTATGTACTGTATCATTTTATTATGTATTGTATATTCTGTAATTGTTTAATTAGTTAGTAAATAAGTAATTGAGCCAATTTGTGTATGGATGATTCATAAGTAAAGGCTGGGTTCGTGCAGATAACCAAGAATTTTACGACGTTCAGATGAGACCGATATTAGGTAAAGAATAATTCATGACTGATTGACTGCTATTGACATAAAAGATCTTCATATCTTCAGGAGTGGATTCGGGAGATAGAGACTCTATATAAACTAATGCTTCCGTGGTGCTCTAGGTTATTAATGGTTTACAGTTTTTTCCAATTGCTAACACACTAAAATGACATGCACAGCACAATTATTTAAACTGACACACAGAGAGCAAAACCTCTTCTCAAGTCTCCAAAAGTCTAAACACATTTTCTGCTTTACACACATTTTGCAATTCAAAATGGCACTTTTTAAATGCACTGCACACGGTTCTCTGCATAAGACACAACAATCTGACATAAAGTCACATGTTTTCCATTTCAAAACACTGCCATTCAAAATGACACTACATGAGCTAATTTGCCAATACATGTGCCACCTGGCCAAACACCTCAATGGTTAATTGTTACCACTTCAATCAGGAAGTAAGCACAATGAAAAGACCACAGGTGAGCACCTTGTGTTTTACAACAGCAATGGAAGCCGTTGCAGCGATAGGAAGAGGAAGAGGGAGGGTGAGAATGAGAGGGGGAGGAAGAGTGAGAGGTAGGGGTAGAGCTGGTAGAGGAGTTCATGGCCAAAGAAGACAACAACTTTCAAATGAAATCAGAGCAACCTTAGTTGATCATGTCATCAACCATGGGCTGACAATGCGAGAGGCTGGACAGAGAGTGCAGCCCAACATGAGCTGTTTTACTGTCGCCTGTGTCATCCGGACATTTAGACTGGAGTACAGGTATGTAACCAAAATTTCTTTCACACTATGTAGTACACCCCATGTCATAGTGTATCAGTTGGGTGACACCTGTTTACTTCATGAATGGCTGATGTCATACACTAACTGCACAAATGTCCTGTAGAATTTACTCTACTGTGGGGGAAATATCTTTAGGCTGCATTGTCCAAGCCCTATATTTTTGTTTTTTTGTTTTTCTAAAGGACTGAGAGACACAACCATGGTGGAGGAAGGGGCCAAATGTTCCCCGGGGTACAGGAAGCTGCCATTGTAAACTTGGTTTTGGAAAATAATGAAATCAGATTATGAGAAATTCAAAGCCACATCATCCAAGACAACACCATATTCAACAACATTCAACGAGTCAGTCTGTCCACATTGGCTCGCATTCTCAAGCGAAACCAAATCAGAATGAAACAACTTTATAAGGTGCCGTTTGAGAGAAACTCTCAAAGAAACAAAGAGGTCAGACGAGCATATGTGGATGTAAGTACAATATTGACTGCAGTACACTACAGTGTGCTGGATAACACCATATTGACTGCTTTTGTTCTTTGTTTTCAGGGAGTACTGGAAATGGATGCTCATGCAATCCCACATGAGTTCATCTTTATAGATGAGGCTGGGTTCAACCTAGCAAAGACCAGAAGAAGGGGGAGAAACGTCATTGGCCACAGAGCCATTATAGTTGTTCCTGGCCAATGTGGTAGGAACATCACAATGTGCGCTGCCATCTCCAATACACATGGTGTCCTCCACCGTCATGCCAACCTTGGACCATACAACACAGCCCATATTCTCCCATTTCTGGACAGACTCCACAACATTCTCATACCACCAGAGCGTGTGAATGATGCAGACCCTCAAAGAACCCGGTATGTTGTAGTATGGGACAACGTGAGCTTTCATCGTGCAGCCCAAGTCCAAAACTGGTTTGCTGACCACCCACCATTTCTCGTGCAATACCTCCCACCATACTCACCATTTCTGAACCCCATAGAAGAGTTATTTTCGGCATGGCGGTGGAAGGTATACGACCGGCAGCCCTTTGTGCGCATGCCTCTTGTGCAGGCCATGGAAGAGGCATGTGATGAGATTGATGTGGGTGCGACTCAGGGATGGATAAGGCACTCAAGGCGCTTCTTCCCTCGATGTCTGGCAAGGGAAGATATTGCCTGTGATGTGGACGAGGCGTTGTGGCCAGACCCAGCTGTGCGGCAAGATGCTGCCTAATTATTTTTCCTTTTTCTATATAGTTTTTCTGCACATTTTTTCTGCAATTTTCTTTTTCAGTTGACAGTTTTTTTGTGAGCATATTTTTGTTCAGTCCAATGTAAATATATCTGCTGTGCATATGTTGCACTGACTTGTTTGGTGAAAAATACAAAATGAAATGTTTCAACAGCATGTGTGTGTATCTGCAAATATTTCTGTTAATGTGAAGAATTTTCTACAATTTGAACTATTTCAGTATCATGGCAAAGCATAGTAAAGATGAGAGTGCTTTTCATTATGCCCAACAGGGTGTAGTTGGTCAGACAAAAATCTGGTAATATGAATGAAGTGTGTGCCATTTCGTGCAAACGTTTGATTTTGATAACGCTATATGTAGTTTTGGTTGCAGTGCTTCATTTTGCAGGATATATGAGGTATTTTGCAGTTTTGGTGTGTTGTTTTGTGAATTGTGTTAAGTATTTTGATAAAACCAGCCTAGTTTGCAAAATTGTGTTTTAGCAATTGGGAGAAACTGTAATTGTTGCATGGTTTAATTCAATCACGTAATCAATTAAACGTTAGCTAATCGATTTGAAAATAGCATGAGATCTCATTTAACCATAGTAGAGACACGACAGCCTCATGGACCAGGATGGACATGGACTCACTCACCCAAGGTATTGAACCAAAATGGCACCACACTGAGACAACTCTCACTATATTGCATTGCCTCAGAAGTACTGACCCATCAAATTGAGCTGTTTATATTTTCTCCCACCCCAATCACGTCTCGTCCTGTTGTATGTCTGTGTACTCTGCTGTCAGCTCGAGGAAGAAAAGACAGATAGAGAAATACATCTAGAAAAATGTCCACCAGTCTGCTTGGCCTGGCAGCTAGATGGTCGGTTAGCGTAGCAAACAGCTCCACCTGTCAGAGTTAGCCTGACACTCACATTTCCATTTGAATCCCTCTTTCATTTCTGCTCTCTTTTTTTCTTCAACTCTCTGTTTCTTCGGAATCATGTCCTGCTCAGCTCCTCAGTGTCAAGACAGTCAAGAGTTGACGCATGGCCAGAGACACGTGTGTGTGTGTGTGTGTGTGTGTGTGTGTGTGTGTGTGTGTGTGAGTGTGTGTGGGTACCGCAGGAGGCTGCTGGGGGGAGGACGACTTAAAATTATGTCTTGAACAGAGCAAATATTATGGCATCAAACACATGGAAACCATATGTTTGATGTTTTTTATACCATTCCACTAATTCCGCTCCGTCCTCCCCAATTAAGGTGCCACCATCCTCCTGTGGTTGGTGCGTGTGTGAGTGTCGGTACCGTCTGTCTGTCTGTCTGTCGGTGGAGAGATTATGCTGAGTCACGCCCCTCTAATAGGCCCGTGTGTTTGTGAGGGGGAGAGAAAGGTCACCTAGCATCCCTGTCTGATAGGTACTCAGTCTGCCAAAAGTCAGTTGGCATTTTGAAAGAAGTTAGACCCACACTAACACCCTGGTCATTTCCATGTAAAAGGACCCATGAGCACCAACGTGAAGTTCATAAGAGCATGTCAAATTAGGTGTGAAATTAAAGCTAAGAGTCTATATATTTTTCCTAATTAAAGCATATAAATTTTTCAGCCATTTGGAATAAGCAAAGGCTTTGATTTCTTGTCAAACAGATGGAAAATAGTTCTTAGAAAACATATACCAGAAAAAGTCTTAAAAGGTATAAGAAATACATCAAAACACACTAATGTTGAACTAATATCAACACATATATTTAGTTTTGGAGACATTTTTCTGCCTACTGTAAGGTAAAGAAACATTGCCTTGTGCCTTGTAATTCCAAAAACCCATATATCTTTAAGATATTTTCAAATGTTTCTCCCTTATGAGGACGGAGGATAATGAAAGTTAGTTATCGGGTTTTTTACTGATAAATATTTTGTTTATGAATTTCTAAGTGGTTAAACTCAAAATTGCTAACGGAGTTTCCGAAAAATCTTTAACTGAATTTATGCAAATGAATTGGCTAAAATGGGAAATCATAGTAGTCACAAACAACAGCTGGGTTCACAAGTTTGGACAGCACAGTACAGCACAGTACAGCACAGCACAGTACAGCACAGTACAGCACAGCACAGTACAGCACAGCACAGCACAGCACAGCACAGTACAGCACAGCACAGCACAGCACAGCACAGCACAGCACAGCACAGTACAGCACAGCACAGCACAGTACAGCACAGCACAGTACAGCACAGTACAGCACAGCACAGCACAGTACAGCACAGCACAGCACAGTACAGCACAGTACAGCACAGCACAGTACAGCACAGTACAGCACAGCACAGCACAGTACAGCACAGTACAGCACAGTACAGTACAGTACAGTACAGCACAGTACAGCACAGTACAGTACAGTACAGCACAGTACAGCACAGCACAGCACAGTACAGCACAGTACAGCACAGCACAGTACAGCACAGCACAGCACAGCACAGTACAGCACAGTACAGCACAGTACAGCACAGTACAGTACAGCACAGTACAGCACAGTACAGTAAAGAACAGTAGAGTATAGTTCATTACCGTATACAGTAGAACGCACTAGAGTTGAGTAAACTATAATGTACTGTATTGTACTGTACTGAACTAAACTTTACTGTACTCGACTGTACTGAACTCTACTCAACTTTGCTGTTATATGCTGTGCTGTACTGAACTCAACTGAGCTCTACTGTGCTGTACTTTGATGTCCAAACTTGTGCAACAAAGACGTCTATGATTGGTCCAGATTTGGTTCTGTCCGGACCAACCAAATTTGGTCTTGTGTAGAATATGTGTGTAGAATAATACCCAAATATGCAAAGGAGGATATTGCATGTTTATACCTTAGTGTACCTATTTAGGATACATCACCATGAAGATAATTACATTTCTTATCCATATTTATAATTTTCTGTGTAATACAGATCTGGGACCCATGATGAAATTCCGTTACCGGGTGTCAATCCACTTCACTTACTATAGTTCAATAACCAAAATAGATTATTTCAAAGTCTATGTGTCATGTCATAGCTGACACCACATTCTTTCTGCAGACATCGTTGAATCTTCATTTGGAGCAGATATTTAAGACTTTTTGTAAAACGTGGAGACCAAAATATATTTTACCAAAGTTTGCATTTGCACAGTTCTTCCAGTAAATGTGTTTTTGTAAAATGTTAATTGTAAATTGTTAAAAGTAGTCCTTGTGCATAGAGTTGTATGGTTTGTTAAACTTTGAAATCAATGGTTTTTGTTTAGCATACATTTTAATAGAAAAATTGGAGTCTTAGCGCAATTCCGTTACTGTGTAATTGTCCAACTTTTCACACTATGTAGACAAGCTGAAGGCCTATACTTCACTAGCCGGCTCATCCATCTATGATATTCACTGGAACCATGATGGAAAAACCAATGTGACAAGACAATATCTGAGCCAGCCCAGTACAGTTGGTGTATGGGCTATTTACTATGTGTTGTGAAGCCTATTTATTTGTTTGCAGCTAAAAACCAAATGTATCTATGCTGCTTCCCTGAGAGAAGAGAAGCCAATCTCCAGCAGTGCCATTCTAATGATCCGTGACCGAATTAAAGCTATCCCCATTGTTACCTTGCTTTATCCCCATCGTTGTCATGCTGTATCCCGTCCCCACAGAGCTCCATGGGCAAGTGTGTGTGAGCTGAGAGCAAATCAACTAAAGGCTGTTATTTATTCAAAGCCGCTGCTTTATATGAATGTCAGTGTTCTGTTGTAATCTTCCAAAGCCCTGGCTATCCTGAGCAGAGAGCCTGTGGGTGTTTATGCCATGTGTTGCTCTTTTCCTGGTCCTGAGACGTGAGTGGGCTGGGCTGACTGACTGGCTGATTGGCTGACTGGCTGGCTGCTAGTTACAACTGGGTCTCCGTCCCCTCTGTCCGTCTGTATTAGATACGCGTGGTACGAGCTCAGGCCCAATGTAGCTGGTTAACTGAGTGTCACTCTGTTCAAGATTACATCCCCCGGAAGAACAGTAGGAATATGGACAGGTCTATCTGTAGGAAATAGGCTGTCAGAGCAGAGGTGTGTGTGTTTACTGAATACAATGAGCCTTTGCCTTGCATTAGCGTGATGGACGAAGCTGTCACCTCTGTCACCTAGGGAATGACACGTCAACGCACACACACACACACACACACACACACACACACACACACACACACACACACACACACACACACACACACACACACACATCATATCCAATGGATAATGTAACAGTTTATGTTGTTGAGTAAATAGCAAATGTTGATGACACAAGCAAACCCATACTGTCTGCACAGACAGGGAATTGAAACTGAAAACCACATGTGAGTGGCTGTCTGTTTGAATGTGTGTGGCTGTAATTGACTGTATGTGTGTGTGGCTATGTTGGACTGAACATATGTGTACAGTATGTGCTTTGTCTGTCTAAACATGTGCCGTGTTTTGGCTATGCCGGATTAAGTGATATGACATTACCTGATTAAGCTAATCATGTAATTGTAATTAATAACTAGAAAGTCGGGGCACCACAAAAATGTTTTTATAGAGCTGTTGTGTTCCGATTCATGTTTGAACGTCCAAACACAAATTATTGCCATCTGGATTATGAGAAACACATGCTGAATCAATAAAAAAGTGAAAAAACAACATTGGCATTGAGATGATCAGAGGTGTTATTACCTCAGATAAATAATAATGATTCTACAGTCAAGGTAAGACTATAAGCCTAGTATAAGCACATCTCTGGCCTCCTCATGTGTATGGCTTACAGGGGCTGTGAGCTATGCTATTACCTACACAGGTGTGATCCTGTTAAAACAGGGGATTCATAAGGTCTTCATATTGTGGAGAGAATAAGGAGAGGATAATCAGAACACAATATAGACCTGTCAGACTTTATCCCACCACCCCCTCCTTTCCCATCCTCTCCCCTCCTCTCACCCATATCCTCCACTACTCTGTCTCTTCTCTCTCTCCTCCCCTCATACTCCTTTCCTCTGCCTCATCTCCCCTACCCTTCTCCCCCTTCCTCTCCCCTCTCCTCCTCCTCATATCTGGACCACCTAGGCACCCCAGGGGTGTTCGCTGAAGAAACCTTTATCTCCACTGGATAACATTTACATTTTATCCCAGACAGTCAGACAGCCCCCCCAATCCCCATCCATCCCTCCCGTCCCCTCCCCCCAAACATATAACCCTCCCTTCCCCTTCCCCATCCTCCCCCCAAACCCCCTTCCATCGCTTGTTCTGCCCCTCCTACCCTTCTCTGCTCCACCTGCAACCTGCTAAAGGGCACACAGACCCCCTCCAAGGACCTGCTGCCAGGCCAACAGGGTTGCAGGTGCACCTCCATCGATACCCAAGCTGGCGACAGGCCATCCCACTACTGGGTCTCTCCCCTCTTTTCACTCTTTCCCCTCTCTCTTTGTGTCTGTGTATTCAAGGGGTGTGCTGGATGAATGCAGGGGGCAGAGAGGGCTGGGGTATTGGGGGGAATCTTACAGATGTGAGGAGAGCAGACAGCCCCAATTTTGTCTTTGGCAAAACAGACAATCAATAAAATGCTTTTATACAGTATCTCTCTCTCCACTGCTATCTGTCCTCCTAGGATGCTTTGTGTAAGATTCCCTGCCTGGGGCATACTCCCTACACACACAGATTCACACAGACATACAAACGCACACGCACCCACACACTTATCCTCGACAGCCCTCGGCAAAACAAACCGAACCTCTTTGTCTCTTTGTCTTCACACCTGACTGCTGACTCTACCAACCTCCGTCTCGCTCTCTCTATCTTTCTCTCTCTTTCTTTATCCCTCTCTTTCTCTCTCCCATCATCTCATCTCAGTAATTGTCTGCATTAACTCGTTTCAGAGGATGAATGAATATGAATTCATCACATTAACACACCACTTCAATTCTGCCGATGGGGGGAATTATGGAGGACAGATGAGCTGATTAAGGGATTCATGAGACCTCACACAGCTATAAAATATTGATGCAGTCAGGCTCTGAGTCCTGTTCAGAAATATATCTATCAATCTATCTACCATCCCTATTAATCCCTAATCACTGGTTCCTTAAATAAGCAGCTAGCAGAAGAATTGAATAGCTATCTGACCCCGAGTTAAAGAGGCCCACAGACCTCATGCTGATTAGATCAAGACCCAAAGGTTTCTGCTCAAGTACTCAAGTACACAGTAAACGCAGTCAATTGGTCAGTCAACAATGATTCAGATCGCATCATTCAGATAGGTACTGCATGTGTTAAGCAGTATTGGTGTCTCTGAGGGGTCTTTGGCCTGGTTTGCTAACTACCTCTCTCAAAGAGTGCAGTGTATAAAGTCAGAACATCTGCTGTCTCAGCCACTGCCTGTCACCAAGGGAGTACCCCAAGGGTCGATCCTAGGCCCCACACTCTTCTCAATTTACATCAACAACATAGTTCAGGCAGTAGGAAGCTCTCTCATTCATTTATATGCAGATGATACAGTCTTATACTCAGATGGTCCCTCCCGGATTTTGTGTTAAACGCTCTACAACAAAGCTTTCTTAGTGTCCAACAAGCTTTCTCTGCCCTTAACCTTGTTCTGGACACCTGCAAAACAAAGGTCTTGTGGTTTGGTAAGAAGAATGTCCTTCTCCCCACAGGTGTGATTACTACCTCTGAGGGTTTAGAGCTTGAGGTAGTCACCTCATACAAGTACTTGGGAGTATTGCTTGACGGTACACTGTCCTTCTCTCAGCACATATCCAAGCTGCAGGCTAAGGTTAAATCTAGACTTGGTATCCTCTATCGCAATCGCTCCTCTTTCATCCCAGCTGCCAAACTAACTCTGATTCAGATGACCATCCTAACCATGCTAGATTATGGAGACATAAATTATAGATCGGCAGGTAAGAGTGCTCTCGAGCAGCTAGATGTTCTTTACCATTCGGCCATTAGATTTGCCACCAATGCTCCTTATAGGACACATCAATGCACTCTATACTCCTCTGTAAACTGGTCATCTCTGTATACCCGTCGCAAGACCCACTGGTTGATGCTTATTTATAAAACCCTCTTAGGCATCACTCCCCCCTATCTGAGATATCTACTGCAGCCCTCATCCTCCACATACAAGACCCATTCTGCCAGTCACATTCTGTTAAAGGTCCCCAAAGCACAAACATCCTGGGTCGCTCCTCTTTTCAGTTCACTGCAGCTAGCGACTGGAACGAGCTGCAAAAAACACTCAAACTGGACAGTTTTATCTCAATCTCTTCATTCAAAGACTCAATCATGGACAGTCTTACTGACAGTTGTGGCTGCTTTGCGTGATGTATTGTTGTCTCTACCTTCTTGCCCTTTGTGCTGTTGTCTGTGCCCAATAATGTTTGTACCATGTTTTGTGCTGCTACTATGTTGTCCTGCTACCATGTTGTGCTGCTGCCATGTTGTGTTGCTACCTTGTTGTTGTCATGTGTTGCTGCCATGATATGTTGTTGTCTTTGGTCTCTCTTTATGTAGTGTTGTGGTGTCTCTCTTGTCGTGATGTGTGTTTTAGCCGATATTTTTTATTTTAATCACAGCCCCCGCAGGATGCCTTTTGCCTTTTGGTAGGCCGTCATTGTAAATACGAATTTGTTCTTAACTGACTTGCCTAGTTAAATAAAGGTCAAATAAATAATTCTAATTAATTAATTAAAAAGTGCTCAAAGTGGGACTGTTTCCTATTGGTTCACAACTGAGAGGAGATAGAAATGTTGTGTATCAGTGACAGCATAGACATATTGTGCACGTACGTACACACGCACACAAAACACACAGCTGACTCACCAGGAATATCCTCTCCAGCTGATCCTGGATATCCTTCATCCCAGGGAAAGCTGCCACTCCTTGGATCATCTCGATGAAGATGCAGCCCACACCCCTGGGGAGACACAGACAGCATCCCCATTAGAGACAGACAGACAGCATCCCCATTAGAGATGGACAGACAGACAGCATCCCCATTAGAGACAGACAGACAGCATCCCCATTAGAGACAGACAGACAGCATCCCCATTAGAGACAGACAGCATCCCCATTAGAGACACACAGACAGCATCCCCATTAGAGACAGACAGCATCCCCATTAGAAACACACAGACAGCATCCCCATTAGAGACACACAGACAGCATCCCCATTAGAGACACACAGACAGCATCCCCATTAGAGACACACAGACAGCATCAACAGAGTTGGAGAGCTCCAGAGCCATCAGCAGTAAACATTTGAACCCCTCTATGAAGAATACTGGCCTCCACAACTACAATGCATCATTATGTAATCTATAGTGTACTCAAATGGCTTTGTAGAAGAGCACAGTATATTTTGAAAGGCAAATGGTTCACTCTTGGGGAATATCTTAATTTCCATCTATATCTATGGTTGATGTCTTGATTTCCTAGAGGATTTAGCTCCAGTAAATTGTTTGTTCAGAAAACTAACTCTTCTCTCTCCACTGGCCATCCCATTATCCAACGATCTGAGGTGGTGATGGTTGGATAATGGGATGCCCAGTGGAGAGAGAAGGAGAGAGGGATGGAGAAAGAGAGAGGTGGCCAGTTCTGGAGGGTGGTGTGTGTGTGTGTTTAAACAGGTGTCAGAGCCCATTTGTCAGAGAGCTATTGTTTCCTGACAGATTCACTTTCTGGCCCAGTGCACACTGCTCCCTCTCTCTTTCCCCCCCATCTCTACATGACCCGGCTGAGCGGTCCTGAGGTCGAGCAGTCCTGAGCAGCCACACAGCTAATGTAGAAAAAGAAAGTGGGATAAATAGAAAGAGAGAGGGAGAAAGAAAGAAAGAAAGAGAGACAACCACCAGCATCACTTTCATTGACTTAAACACAGATTTTTGAAAACGTAATCTATACGTATAGACCAGGAAGAACCCTATACATTTCGAGAAGTCCAATGGATTGAAGTAGATGCTGGGTTGAACAATACATTTTCATCAGCAAACTGTTCAGATTTTTCTTAGATCTTTATATTGAGACTGGTGTTTAATCAGATACAGAGGTTTGGCTTGGCAGGGATCAAGCCTGCTACTAACAGTGTGAAAACAACAGGGTATCAACCACATCCTCCACTCTTCTTGTCACACCTCTGTCTGTCTGTCTGTCTGTCTGTCTGTCTGTCTGTCTGTCTGTCTGTCTGTCTGTCTGTCTGTCTGTCTGTCTGTCTGTCTGTCTGTCTGTCTGTGTCCACAGTGGTCTGTCAGCTTGTCTGACAGGTGCCTGGTGAAACGGCAGGCTCACTGGGGCGATAACAGCCATAAAAATAGACTAGAGGAAGAATCCCTGTTCTGTTCCACCCTATTCTTCCCTTGCCTCCTGTCTTCCAAATCCAGATCTGATCCTTTAACCTGTCAGTGGTTTGACGGATATGGGACAGACTGTTACCCAAACCAGTGACCCAGCACTGAGTGCACTGCTGTCGATGTGAGTGCTGCTTGTTCATGGAACACTGCTTTCTAAGTGACGGTATAGGTCTTTCTATGTTGAGTGGCTCCAGTCTCGGTGGAGTGGAAAAGTGCCCTGAGGATTTGCCCACCTGCTCTACTGCCCACCTAACCCGCTGCCTCTCCCTCTCCCCCGCTATGCATTAATTACCCGTGCTGGGATGCAGCTGGGGTCCTTGGAAAGGGGCGTCCTCGAGGACTGCCTGTCCAGATCGATGTGGTCACAGATCATTTCACAGCCTGGACGGCAGCTCTGGAAGACCCCTGTCCATATCCTGACTAAAGCTGTCTGTCTGTCGCCATAGGAAGGCCTATGTCTGCCCATGTCCTCAGTAAATGTTCCTTTCTGTCCATACTGAGCCTCAGTCTCAGCCAGGCCTGGTCTCCCAGCTTCTCCTCAACCCCAGATAGAGACATGGCCAGGTCTCTCCCTCACCTCCTTATGGAACACATTCACACAGCTGTCTGTGGCTCTCTGTGGGGTTCATACCTCATCTGATCTAGAGGAGGCAGTATTCTCCCTGTTGTGGAGAGGGATGTGGAAAGAGGTAAGGGGTCAGGGGTTAAAGGTCAGTGGTACTACCCACCACATGTCCAGGCAGGTGGAGTAGTCTGTGGATCCCAGGAGGACATCAGGGGGGCGGTACCACAGGGTCACCACCTCATTGGAGTAGGTGTGACTGGGGACTGACTTAGCCCGTGCCAGACCTGCAAGAGAGAACACACACACACTGTAAGGAACAAATAGTGGGAACAGAAACACACTGTATGTTAACTTTATCATTGAATGCCCTCCACTGAGGCTCCATAAGATGAGAGAAAAGCTGACTGGTGCAAAGCAGAGCAGGTCTTGCCTGAGGTGCTCTTTGACATGGAGCCTGGGTACCAACAGGACCAGGGCTATCAGAATACCAATCAGACATACTCAAAGCTACAACAGCCCATCTCCATACACTACATCTAACATCAAGGACACCGCTCCCTAAGCTGACGGTACAGTATTTTGTGTGTGTGTGTGTGTGTGTGTGTGTGTGTGTGTGTGGGTGTGTGTGTGTGTGTGTGTGCGCATTTGCTGGCACTGCAGAGCCAGCTAGTTTTAATGAGTCTGGTGGCATTTAGCTAGCTGTCCTCCCAGGTGGTGAGACTGGTTCATTAAAGCATTTAGCTTAAACAGCCAAGACTTCCTGCCCCTGGTGCCAGCCCCCTGTGTGTGTGTGGGCAGGGTGATGCAGGGCAGGGGGTAGTTAACATGTCCCTATGCCAGAACAGACCCAGGCTTCCAGGAGAGAGGGAGGTTGAGCCAGGCTTCCTCACAGTCTAACACTGTAATTTACAGACTAATCTGACCTGTAAACAATAGGCTGTGTCACAGAGAGGAGAGACCAATATCCCAGACACACTGAGAGCCTATCATTTACACTGTGGGTGCTGTGAGGTGTGTGTGTGTGTGTGTGTGTGTGTGTGTGTGTGTGTGTGTGTGTGTGTGTGTGTGTGTGTGTGTAGGGGGGACTGGGAGGTTAACGCAGGGCAGGAGCAGGGAGAAGAGATCTAATCATCATAAAAAGGCCAGAATAATAGACTGATGTGGTAGTTACAGTACATTGGTTGTCTGGCTGTAGGTTCATCTGAATGATAGAGAGATGGAGAGAGAAAGGCAGGGAGGAAGGTAGAGGAGGAGAGAGATGGGGGGAGAAAGGCAGGGAGGAAGGTAGAGGAGGAGAGAGATGGGGGGAGAAAGAGAAGGAGGAAGGTAGAGGAGGAGAGGGATGGAGGGAGAAAGAGAGGGAGGGAAGGTAGAGGGAGGAGAGGGATGGAGGGAGAAAGAGAGGGAGGGAAGGTAGAGGGAGGAGAGGGATGGAGGGAGAAAGGCAGGGACGAAGGTAGAGGAGGAGAGAGATGGGGGGAGAAAGAGAAGGAGGAAGGTAGAGGAGGAGAGGGATGGAGGGAGAAAGAGAGGGAGGGAAGGTAGAGGGAGGAGAGGGATGGAGGGAGAAAGAGAGGGAGGGAAGGTAGAGGGAGGAGAGGGATGGAGGGAGAAAGGCAGGGAGAGAATGTAGAGGAGGAGAGGGATGGAGAGAGAAAGGCAGGGAGGAAGGTAGAGGAGGAGAGAGATGGAGAGAGAAAGAGAGAGAGGGAAGGTAGAGGGAGGAGAGGGATGGAGGGAGAAAGGCAGGGAGGGAAGGTAGAGGGAGGAGAGGGATGGAGGGAGAAACGGAGGGAGGGAAGGTAGAGGGAGGAGAGGGATGGAGGGAGAAAGGCAGGGAGAGAAGGTAGAGGGAGGAGAGGGATGGAGGGAGAAAGGCAGGGAGGGAAGGTAGAGGGAGGAGAGGGATGGAGGGAGAAACGGAGGGAGGGAAGGTAGAGGGAGGAGAGGGATGGAGGGAGAAAGGCAGGGAGAGAAGGTAGAGGGAGGAGAGGGATGGAGGGAGAAAGGCAGGGAGGGAAGGTAGAGGGAGGAGAGGGATGGAGGGAGAAACGGAGGGAGGGAAGGTAGAGGGAGGAGAGGGATGGAGGGAGAAACGGAGGGAGGGAAGGTAGAGGGAGGAGAGGGATGGAGGGAGAAAGGCAGGGAGAGAATGTAGAGGGAGGAGAGGGATGGAGGGAGAAAGAGAGAGAGGGAAGGTAGATGGAGGAGAAGGATGGAGGGAGAAAGAGAGATAGGGGAGGTAGAGGGAGGAGAGGGATGGAGGGAGAAAGAGGAAAGAGAGGGAGTGATAGGAAATAGTGGGAGTGTGTACTGTATTTGCACTACAGGACCTAGATGATTGAATTCCCTCTCCTCTCGTCCTCCAGTGTAGTCACCACGGTAATAGCACAAAACAGGTGGATGGATACATTGCTCTTTCTATAAAATGGTGACTGCCCGGTGGCCCTGACATTCTACATCAGAGAACACCTGATAGACCTACTGCAGCGAGAGGTTCCATTTCAAAAGGCCTGACCCCCAGGCTTCACACACATGCACCAACGCACACAACAACCTTCATACCTTCAAACACTGACGCCCCTGGCATTGAGACGACAGTTTCACACTATACGACCGGTGTGGCTCCTGGCTGGCCTTCCATTCCAGGTCGTCCCGGAATAAAGGTCACACACCCACGCACGTATACGTAGGAAGGCACGCACACACACACACACACACACACACACACACACACACACACACACACACACACACACACACACAGGTAGCCCTGGGTGTAAAGTCCAGTAGTGAATTATACATCCTACTGTGTCCCCATGGCAACACCAGGGGTCAGAGAACAGAGGGCAGGAGAGGAGGAGGAAGAGAAGAGGGGGATGAAGAAGAATACAGCCAGAGAGGAGACTGAAATTGACTCCATATCCCCCCTGGGACAAACAACCCAAGCCTTCTTTTGAAGTTCACTCTGAAGTCAAATGACTTTCAGGTATCTCTGTGTAGCCTCCTCCTCCTCATCTTCCTCCTCTTCCTCCTCCTCCTCCCCACCTCCTCGGCTGCTGTGTCTAAAGCTACGATAAATCCACGGGGAGAAAGAAACAAGATCTACCAAACAAATGATGATTAAAAAAACAAAAAAACATTTACCATTACAAAAAACACTGAAAAACAATCTTGCAGATGCTGCAAATACACAACTTGTTTCTGTCATGAAATGTGTAGCCAGAATAGAAAACCGGGTAAATTAAATAATGTGTCACTCCTCTCCTGCATCATCCCAGTCTAATATATGATGATGAATGTCTGATTGTGTGATATGTAATAATACCCCCTGCTCACATCTCAAATATATATATATAACAAAACTACGTATAAAATGGCTTTAAAATATGCTATAATGCTTTGGAAGTAATTTAGCATACTTGCACAGGTTTCTGATGGCAATAACGGATTGTGTGCGCTTGGCAGATCACTTATGTCTGGTCTGATAGAATCTGGGAAATGTGGGACTTGTGTGTGTGTGCTGGTGTGTGTGTCAACATGGCATGGCATGCATACTGCTAGTGCTTCTCCATGATCTGGGATGAAGACATTAACATTTTGATTCCACTTTGCTCAAACACACACACACACACACACACACACACACACACACACACACACACACACACACACACAAACACACACACACACACACACACTCAAACACACACTCAAACAAGCAAAACTAGTATTTAGGATCAGAAAATGTTTGTATTTCCTCTGCTAAGAAAATCCCCTGAGAGACAGTTGGCTCACATGCTGAATTAATTCATCCTTTCCAACTTCCTGTGATTCTCCCCACTTCTCCTCTCATATACAGTAGTAATACCTAAAGGTATGTGGTGGATCACCTGCCACCTGCCTCTCTGTCTGTCCATCACAGCCTGTCTCTCTGTCTGTCCATCACAGCCTGTCCATCTGTCTGTCCATCACAGCCTGTCTCTCTGTCTGTCCATCACAGCCTGTCTCTCTGTCTGTCCATCACAGCCTGTCTCTCTGTCTGTCCATCACAGCCTGTCTCTCTGTCTGTCCATCACAGCCTGTCTCTCTGTCTGTCCATCACAGCCTGTCTCTCTGTCTGTCCATCACAGCCTGTCTCTCTGTCTGTCCATCACAGCCTGTCTCTCTGTCTGTCCATCACAGCCTGTCTCTCTGTCTGTCCATCACAGCCTGTCTCTCTGTCTGTCCATCACAGCCTGTCTCTCTGTCTGTCCATCACAGCCTGTCTCTCTGTCTGTCTATCACATCCTGTCTCTCTCTCTGTCTATCACAGCCTGTCTCTCTGTCTGTCCATCACAGCCTGTCTCTTTGTTTGTCCATCACAGCCAGTCTCTCTCTCTGTCTATCGCAGCCTGTCTCTCTGTCTGTCTATCACAGCCTGTCTCTCTGTCTGTCTATCACAGCCAGTCTCTCTGTCTGTCTATCACAGCCTGTCTCTCTGTCTGTCTATCACAGCCAGTCTCTCTGTCTGTCTATCATAGCCAGTCTCTCTGTCTGTCCATCACAGCCTGCCTCTCTGTCTGTCCATCACAGCCCATTTCACCACACTAAGTGATCCCTAATGAGATAGGCAGCAAACAGCACACATCCCAGTCAGGTCATTCCCTGCATACAGTTGAAGTTGGAAGTTTACATACACTTAGGTTGGAGTCATTAACACTTGTTTTTCAACCACTCCACACATTTGTGCATGACACAAGTCATTTTTCCAACAATTGTTTACAGACAGATTATTTCACTTATCATTCACTCTATCACAATTCCAGTGGGTCAGAAGTTTACATACACTAAGTTGACTGTGCCTTTAAACTGCTTGGAAAATTCCAGAAAATTATGTCATAGCTTTACAAGCTTCTGATAGGCTAATTGACATCATTTGAATCAATTGGAGGTTTACCTGTGGATGTATTTCAAGGCCTACCTTCAAACTCAGTGCCTCTTTGCTTGATATCATGTGAAAATCAAAAGAAATCAGCCAAGACCTCAGAAAAATAATTGTAGAGCTCCACAAGTCTGGTTCATCCATGGGAGCAATTTCCAAATGCCTGAAGGTACCACGTTCATCTGTACAAACAATAGTACGCAAGTATAAACACCATGGGACCACGCAGCCGTCATACCGCTCAGGAAGGAGACGCGTTCTGTCTCCTAGAGATGAACGTACTTTGGTGCGAAAAGTGCAAATCAATCCCAGAACAGCAGCAAAGGACCTTGTGAAGATGCTGGAGGAAACAGGTACAAAAGTATCTGTATCCACAGTAAAACAAGTCCTATATTAACATAACTTGAATGGCCGCTCAGCAAGGAAGAAGCCACTGCTCCAAAACCGCCATAAGAAAAGCCAGACTACGGTTTGCAAGTGCACATGGGGACAAAGATCAAACTTTTTGGAGACGTCCTCTGGTCTGATGAAACAAAAATAGAACTTTTTGGCCATAATGACCATCATTATGTTTGGAGGAAAAAGGGGGAGGCTTGCAAGCCGAAAAACACCATCCCAACCATGAAGCACAGGGGTGGAAGCATCATGTTGTGGGGGTGCTTTGCTGCAGAAGGGACTGGTGCACTTCACAAAATAGATGGCATTATGAGGAGGGGAATTATGTGGATATATTGAAGTAACAGCTCAAGACATCAGTCAGGAAATTCAAATCAAATCAAATTTATTTATATAGCCCTTCGTATATCAGCTGAAATCTCAAAGTGCTGTACAGAAACCCAGCCTAAAACCCCAAACAGCAAGCAATGCATGTGAAAGAGGCACGGCTTGTTCGCAAATGGGTCTTCCAAATGGACAATGACCCCAAGCATACCTCCAAAGTTGTGGCAAAATGGCTTAAGGACAACAAAGTCAAGGTACTGGAGTGGCCATCACAAAGCCCTGACCTCAATCCTATAGAAGATTTGTGGGCAGAACTGAAAAAGCGTGTACGAGTAAGGAGGCCTACAAACCTGATTCAGTTACACCAGCTCTGTCAGGAGGAATGGGCCAAATTCACCTAACTTATTGTGGGAAGCTTGTGGAAGGCTACCTGAAATGTTGACCCAAGTTAAACAATTTAAAGGCAATGCTAACAAATACTAATTGAATGTACCGTAATTTCCGGACTATTAAGCGCACCTGAATATAAGCCGCACCCACTGAATTTAAAAAAATATATTATTTTGAACATAAATAAGCCGCACATATCTATAAGCCGCAGGTGCCTACCGGTACATTGAAACAAATTAACTTTACACAGGCTTTAACGAAACACGGCTTGTAACAAAAATAAATAGGCTTTAACGAAACACGGCTTGTAACAAAAATAAATAGCCTTTAACGAAACACGGCTTGTAACAAAAAATAAAAAATTTGCAGTAAGCTTTAGTTGTCTTTTTGCACTGAGTCAATTCCTCACGCTGCTGTTTCCAACGTTTTATCATCGACTCATTAAGACCAAGCTCCCGTGCAGCAGCTCTATTTCCTTTTCCAACAGCCAGATCAATCGCCTTCAACTTGAAAGCTGCATCATATGCATTTCTCCGTGTCTTTGCCATGATGAGGGTGACAAAATGACTACCGTAATCAGAATGATGGGACGTTTGAGAGCGCTCGATTTAATCTAAACAGTAAACAAAAAAGTTGTTTGACCTTAACTCGTTCAGCAATTTCATTGGTCTAATGAAAG